>NW_016164272.1:0-2452 GCF_001687245.7 Rhagoletis zephyria | reverse complement strand
TCCGATAATTCTTTTTGCATCGGAAAGGTAGTGTCTCAGAGGTGGTCCCATACTAATCTGGTTAAGATCCGATCAGCGGATCATGAGATATATATATATATATATCTTTTTTTTTATATGGGAGTTGAAGTCGGTTTTTTTTTTTGCTAAAAATTACTAGTTACTGGATGGGTTTTCTACACTTTGCTACTCAATTTTTATTGCATCTTATAATCATTCAACAAAAAAAAATTTCTTTACAAATTAAAACATTTTTTTTTCCTTTCAGAAGCCGTCCATCCAATGTTTTGTGATTAAAACACGCATACGAAAAAAAGCACAAATTGAAGTATCCTTCTTCCAACAACTTATCGCCTTGGCGTCCTTATTACCCATACATACATATGTATAATGCGCGCGAGACCATTTGTGTATGCCATGTAAAGTGCAACGAAAAAAGTGTTGCAAAATATTACTGACGCTAATGCCGCTACGCTTAGATGGTGAAGACATTAAAATTGGCGGATATGCTCGAAAGTGGTGATTTCATATACGCACTTAGTGCTTGCTCTGCGTACTCTATAAGGCCAAGAACGACGACATCCATAAATCCGCACTCTAACGCCCATCGCCTCGAAAGGACATAAAAGTCATTGGTGGCGAAAATCCATTTGGGCGGCTGTAAGTACAAGTCCCTATGTATATTTTTATGTGTGTGTTTGATGCTTCTGAAAAATTGCAATATTTCTCCAACATCAGCCTTATACTCGTACTGTTGTTTTAGACGCTCAAAAACAGCAATAGCCAGCAGCAGTAGCCACAGCGGACGTAGGCAATTTTCCTTTGCACATTCATGTCCGTCGTTCGGTCAGCGATTGAATTTGCATTGCGTCGACTGGCCATAGAAGAGGCTATTTTCTATTGAATTTCTCATTTCCTTTTTGGCCAATACGTTCTTGATGGGAAAGCATAAGCAATGGCTTGCAGACTTGAATGCCGCATACATATGTATGTACATATGTTCTAAGTGAACCCAGTTAAGACATTGGGGAAAGCTGTGATGACTCAAAAGAAATTGTTAAAGTCACATATACGGACACATACCTACATATGGACGCGTATTTCTGATCCACTCCGTTCTGGAAACCCTTGGCAGAGTATTTTGCTCAGAATTCTTTTCAAAACTTTGTTCGAGATTTCAATTTTATTCGAATTCAGAAAAATCTTCTCCTAAAATTGCGTCAAATGCCTTCTGAAAAATTTTACTCAATGGGTTTACACAGATGCCTACATACACACATACTTACAAAAATGCAATAAGAGAACAAGGCGCAATCAAATGAACGTTAACGCACGCACAACGCAACTACACACCCACTACCGCCGTCCACACAAACATACATACATACATGCAAATAGGAGCCACGCAACACAAACGGATGTAAAGCAGGCAAACGGAAACGGATGAGTGCCGACGTCCGGAATGGCTAAAGCAGCAGCCTCACATGGCAAGAAGGAGTTGGTTTAGAAGCGGATTCTGTATAGGAGTAGAAATCTTATTTGATGCTTCGAAAAGTGCATCCGATTAAGTTTGTTTGCTTGTGTATACAACTGCCTGCGAATGCAGCAAATGCGGGGAAAGCGTACGAGTATATACATATAAGCTAATGCTGTTGCTAAAGTCAGTAAAAGAATCGTGTAATATTTTTAGTAAAATATAGTGCATTTTCCAAAAAAAAATTTCATATAACTCAAAGGTTTAATATTTGTACAACATTTATAATAACTCTGCTGCACAAAAGAAAAGGGCCATGTTTGCAATTTTAAGCTTTTTATTTATCAATTTGAAGCTGGAGATCGCAGAGCAGCATTTACAACAATTAAAATGATTTAAATGCAAGTATTTATAAATTTAAAAGGGCTCTCTGAGAGGGTTCCGGGGTTCGAATAACCTGAATTTGCAATATATTTTTACTAAAAACGGCCGCTGGGTGCGCTTTGATGCAAAAAACATGAAGGAAAAGTGCAAACAATGTTCTCAACAATGTTGCTGAACAATGTTTCTCCATATGATTTTGCACCAAAGCGCACACAGCGACCGTTTCTGGTAAAAATAAATTGCAAATTCAGATTCTTCGGTCACCGGAAACCCCGCCAAAGTCCTTTTGAAGGTGTAATTATTTGCATTTAAATAAGTTTCAATGCAACATTAATCTTTGTACACCAATGTAATTTTAGTAAACGCCGCGGAAAATACAAGAAACTCCACAATATTTGAAATATGAGGCGACTTATGGCGCCAGCATACTTATTGTCTCATCTCATATGCGACATGTTTTTCACCTCATGCTATTGCCTGCCGTATTTCTAAAATTTCCAGCTAGAAGCATTAGTCCTTAAGAAGCATTTTCAGCTTTAAGTTGAGAGTAATTTTTATACCCGAGCGCACTTGTGCACAAGGGTATTATAACTT
>NW_016164271.1:26792-32402 GCF_001687245.7 Rhagoletis zephyria | reverse complement strand
AATGAGTACTCAGTATCGATACCAAAGTCTGAAATTTCGAACCCTAGAAACGGGAGAACAATGAGGAAAACGAAAGAGAGGTCGATCAAAAATAGTTAGAACAAGTGATACGGGCAGACCAAGGAAAGGTTTTTGTAGTGAAACAGGTCCCGAGATGTTAAATGTAATTGTCGAGAATCCAGGTACAGTGACAGAAGCATTAAATTGAAAAAATGCTAAGTACTGGAGAGGTGCAATGCAGGTTGAGTTTTCTTCCCTTATCAGAAATAAAACATGGGATTTGGTTGATAAACCAAAAGACAAGAATGTTATTAGCTGTGAATGGGTGTTTGCCATTAAACGTAAAGCTGATGAATCAATAGAGAAATACAAGGCAAGACTTGTTGCACGCGATTGTTCACAGAAGTTTTGTGTCGATTATCAAGAGACATATGCTCCTGTGGTTCGTCACTATACCATTCGACTTTTGCTAGCATTGTCTGCAAAATATCGTTTGATAGTAAATCACGTAGACATTGTTGCAGCTTATCTGAATGGTGAACTGCAAGACGAAGTATATATGCAACAACCTCCAATGTTTCAAGACGACAACCATTGTCGTTAACCCAACCAGACGTGTTTTGGTTTTGCTCTGTCTACTTTTCATATTTTCGGCATTGTCGAGAATATTAAAATTTATGTAAACAATAAAAACTTATCAACTCTTAAATTGTGTGCGAATATCCTGAAATTCTTTTCATAATATCAAGTACGGCGCGCATCAATAATTGCATTTTGTTGCTTAAAATAAATAAACCAAATAATTTAATTCCCCGCTTGTTTGTTTGTTTGTTATGCCGGTCACTGCTCCCCCCTCACAAAAACGTCGGCTGAGCAAAGGCTCCCCTTCCGCATAGGCAACTAAGGTTGATGAGGGCACAGTTATCACTCTCACAGCGGTATACAACAAGCTGAAAGAGGTAGAGCAGAGGGTGCAGCAGCAGACTGAACAATTGCGGCCGCTAATCGAAAGTGTTTCTCACAAAATCGTCGAAGTGGAGAACAAAATTACAAAGCGAATTGATAAGGAGATTTCGTCACTCACGACTGCTGTAGCTGAATCAACAACGGTCATTTCGGCACTGAAGGACAGAGTGGAAAAGTCTGGGTTGGAAGTTGAGTGCTTGATAGCGGAGTTAGCGAAGGCAGTAAAACAGATAGTTTGTTGCAGTACACTAGGACATAGTAATAAATAGTATGAAGTTACAGGAAGTCGTTCCCGTACGCAAGAATTTTTCTGACTGGGAACACTTTTGAGCGAGTAAGAGAGCAACTCTTCCCAGAGAGAAGTTACAGGATTTTGCCTGGAGTTTTTCTTCCTGAAGTGTCGAACGATAGGCAAGATTGCATTTGTAAACAAACACAGAACGTGGTGCGATCAAAGATGGAAGTAAACAACGAAATATTTGAATATGTACGCAATTATTCTTAATTGTATAGTTTTTAATAATATTTACTGATTTTCAGCCAAATCAGTGTTCTACCAATGACATGTAAAGAAACCGACTGACGTTTGTGCAGGAAATAGTGCTTTTTGCGTTCCCGTAAACTTCTGTAACTGTTCCCCTTTTACTCTCACTTGAGAGAGTAACATTGTAGTTTGACAGTTCCACAGGTTTTTGCACGAAGAATACTGGAACAAACTAAGAGATTGACTACTGATTTTGCTGCTGACGCCGTTGTTTTCGGCGTACCATTTATGGAAGGGGAAAACCTGAAGAGTACATTCAATCTGGTCTGTTTGTCCATCGACTTCCTGGCCCCGCAAATAAGAGACATCTTTCGCACAAGGCCTTCAGATGCTGGTCTTAACGGCGCGATTGTGATAATATTCCATTCACCTCTTGATCGCAATCGTACTCTTCGCGCCTTCGGCGAATATCGCAAGCGCATGAAAATTGCTACCCCTTGGCATACAGGGGAATTTTCAATTATATGAAAGCCTATGCTGCAAGCGGCCATAAAACTTCGGCGGAAGGGGAAATTGTGGTCTGCATCCACCATCCGCGGCTGTGTGCACGTAAGACAGACCGATGATAAAAGTTTCGTGCGAAGATGATTTGGAGCAGTTTCGCTAGTTGTAAGCCTGTGTGTTTGTTTGATTGTATGTTTGTTGTTCTGCTTCTTGTGTTTTTTGTTTACTTTTGTAATGTAAAGATAGTGCAACTCTATTTGTTTTGTTTGTTTTTTCTGACATGTTCTTGTTTTCGCTACCTTCAAGTTCCCCTAAATTCTGCTGCCCAAAATGAGTGCGAACAATAGAAGTCCGAATGGCATTGCGGACAATATCCTTGCAATGCTGAATATTTTGTGCAGGCGGCAAAATGGGTTCTATGTTGTGCACTTTAATGCGCGCAGCTTGAATAGTGAAAAGTTGGATGAAATTAGAGGAATATTTGAATCCTTTTATGTTGATGCCATTTGTGTTTCCGAGACCTGGTTTAGACCTGAAGTAAAGGATGCCCTTTTTGACATAAACGGTTACACGATTTATAGGACGGATAGAAAGGTTAAGAAAGGTTGTCGCTATGGACTGTAAAAACAACTTAAAAACTCGTTTTATATCAGGAACATCTGATAGCGCTACTGAGCATCTTTTAGTTGAAGTGTCTAGTTCATTTTCCAAAGTCCGCCTTGTGTTTATAACCCGCATGAATGTTGTAGTGTGAATGAATATTTTACTATGATGCCATCTGTCGCTGTTAATTATAATGATATTTTTATATGTGGAGATTTTAATGTGAATCTGTTGGGTAATGACTCGTATTGCTCTCGTATGTTAGATTACGTATCTGGTGTTGGTCTAGATGTGGTTAATTTATCGGTACCCACAAGGTATGGGCAAAACTGTTGTCCTTGCCTGCCCGATTATTTTATTGTGTCTGATATGTCTAGTTTTAAAATTTGACCAAAACTCATTTATCTCGGACCATGATCTTATTTTCTGTGCGTTTGATATAAAGTTTGACCGACATAGTACTAAGCTCAGTGCATGAGAAAAATTTGAACCAAATTCACTTTGAATCCGGCATTTGGTGTTCTGTGTTTCACTTTCCGAGTTTCATTTCCACATTTTTTCCAAAATGAATTTCGAGTGAATTTGGATGTTCTGAAACGAGTCCGCGAAAAAATCTTCGGATTTAATTCACTTGTGAGTAAATTTTAAATTATTATTGAGATACATTAATATTAAAACTAATAAGAATAAAAGAGTAACAAAATAACAAACCTTCTCCAATTCATGGAGAACCACCGGGACATCGCTCGAGGCTTCGTGAAAGGTGACAAAGCCAAAGTAGATGCACTCTGGAAGGAGCTGGCAGAAGATTTGAATGCCCACGGCCCACCACATAAGGATATGTCTGGCTGGAAAAAGGTGAAGAAGTTAATTTTTTCTACGTTAATCGACCTTTTATAATGTAAATATTTTAATAGGTTTGGATGGATTGGAAGGCCTTCGTCAGGAAAAAGTAGCTCACAACAACACCGAAGCTAAGGCAACCGGAGGAGGTCCATTCAACAAGCATGTCCCTACGAAAACAGAGGATGCAATTGCCCGTTTATGTGGCAGACTTCGGTGCACCAACTGGCAGCAATGAGATTTCTTCGGAGGCTTCCAGTGACGATATACCATCTACTAGTGCCGCTGCTTCAACACGGTTCCGAAGGCGTGAGTCTGCAGTTTTCGACTCACTTAAAGCAGGGATCACACGATTTGTACATTTGTACGCAAAATGCCAAATTTTGATTTGTCCACATTTGCGCATTTGGATAGCGATGTACAAATGATTTGTTTTGCGATCAGACGATTTGTCTGCCAAAGATCCAAATGATTTGGCACATATTTGCGCACAGCAGTAAAGTGACAAATATTGTCCACATTCATTCACACGTAGGGACACGATATCGAACCGAAAGTATCGATATGGTACTCATTTAAAGCATGAACGAAAGACACAAGATCACGTAAGAACAAGAGAGTGAAAAAAGTCGATTTTTTTAGCGGGTTCTACGCCATCTTGTTTCACTGGAAAACGAGCGAAAAGTAAACAAAGCAAAGAAAACAACGAAAACCAAAATTAGCCAAAATTAGTGTCAGCCACTTTAAACGCACAATTTAGGTAAAATGATGCAACAAAATGCTTTAAAACGTGTTGTCATGTTGAATTCACTCTTCTTTACTTGAATAAAAGTGTAAAATAGTGGTGCCTGTGCTGTAAACAAGCGCTCAGCTGACGAACCCGCTTTCGCAAACTTTTTTCTCAAAACCAGTTACAAATACAACGTCGCGTTCTTACGTGATCTTGTATTTTTGGTTCATGCATTTAAAGTATAGCTTTAAAAATATCGGGTACCCATTAATATCGGAATAAAAAGACTCGATATTCCAAATATCGATACCAAAAACCAAAAAATGTATCTGAATATAGGTCTCGCATATAGGTCACTGGGGTGTAGTGGTTAGAAGTGCGCAAACCTTGAAAATGAAAAACAGTTTCCCATAAAATACAATCGCCGTTCAGAGTCGACATAAAACTGTAGGCACCCCCTTTGTGCCACAACATTAAGGCCCACGCGACAAATCGGAGGAGAAGTTCGGCCAAACACTAAGATATTGTGTAAGCGCCGGACTTTATTATTATTACAACACGTAGAGATTGAGGTGTTGACTTAAACACCGCGGCCGCGAGTTCAAATCCCACCACATGCAATCCCAACCATAGTACAAATTTCTGCACTTTAAAGCCCAATTTATATCGAGAAGAATTGTTACATGCCAACCTTATATCTTCTTCTTCTTCTCTTTTGGCGCTGTTACCGCCTAAGCGATTTTAGCCGAGTTCAGCAAAGCACGCCAGTCGTTTCTCTTCTGTGCCAACTGACGCCAATTGGAGCCAAGTCCTTCTCCACCGAGTTGAATACTTTCAGAGCTGGAGCGTCGGGGTCCATTCGAACGACATGACCAAGCCAGCGGAGCCGCTGTATTTTAATTCGCTGCACTATGTTCATATTGTTGTAAAGCTCATACAGCTGATCGTTCCATCGTCTGCGGTACTCGCCGTAGCCAACGCGTAAAGGCCCGTAAATCTTCCGCAAAATCTTTCTCTCAAACACTCCAAGAGCCACCTCATCGGATGTTGTCATTCTCCATGCTTCTGCGCCATATACCAGCACAGGCATGATGAGTGACTTATAGAGCGTGGTTTTCGTACGTCGAGAGAGGACTTTACTCCTGAATTGCCCACTCAGTCCAAAGTAGCACTTGTTGGCAAGAGTGATTCTGCGTTGGATTTCAATGCTGGCATTATTATCGGTGTTAATGCTGGTTCTCAAGTAAACGAAATTCTCTACTTTCTCGAAATTGTAACTGTCAACAGTGACGTGGGTGCCAAGGCGCGAATATGCTGACTGTTTGCTTGATGACAGAAGATACTTCGTCTTATCCTGTTTACCACCAGACCCATTCGCTGCTTCCCTATCCAACTTGGAAAAGGCAGAACAGACTTCGCGGTTTTTGCTACCGATGATGTCGATGTCATCGGCATAGCCAGCAATTGCACGCTCTTGTAG
>NW_016164271.1:21568-25765 GCF_001687245.7 Rhagoletis zephyria | reverse complement strand
GTAGAATTGTCGGGCATTCTTCCTGTCGGATAGCATTTCAAGCTCTTCGCACTCACGTATTTCGGCCCCTCTCTTCTTATTGCGGCAAATACGTCTCGCTTCCCTATAGCGGTCCCACATAGCGCGCGTTGCGCCCGATCGTAGCGTGGCCCTGTAGGCGGCATCTTTTTTCGCTGCAGCTTCCTGACACTCCTCATCGTACCAGTTGTTCTTTCGGGCTCGCTGAAATCCGACTACTTCATCGGCGGCGGTACTTAATGAGCGGGAGATGTGGTTCCACTGCTCGCATATGTCGGTTTGTTGAAGAGTGCTCTCTGAGAGCAGGTGTGAGAGTCGAGTAGCGAAAGCGCTGGCTGTCTGTTGTGATTGCAGCTTTTCGACGTTAAGGTTTCCTTGCATATTTGGGCGCACATTTTTTGCTGCACAGAGGCGGGTGCGTATCTTGGCTGCAACAAGATAGTGGTCCGAGTCGATGTTTGGGCCTCGGAGTGTGCGTACGTCTAAAACACTGGAAGCGTGCCTTCCGTCTATCACAACATGATCGATTTGGTTTCTCGTTTTTCGATCCGGAGACAGCCAGGTAGCTTGATGGATCTTTTTATGCTTGAACCTACAACAAGATACTACCATGTTTCGGGCCCCGGCGAAGTCGATCAGCCTCAATCCGTTGTCGGACGTTTCGTCGTGGAGGCTGAATTTTCCGACGGTGGTTCCAAAGATCCCTTCCTTGCCCACCCTGGCATTGAAGTCGCCAAGCACGATTTTGATATCATGACGGGGGCAGCGCTCGTACGTGCGCTCCAAGCGCTCATAGAAGAGATCCTTGGATACCTCATCCTTCTCTTCCGTCGGGGCATGGGCGCAGATAAGCGAGATGTTGAAGAATCTCGCTTTGATGCGGATTGTGGCTAGACGCTCGTCCACCGGGGTGAACGACAGTACTCGGCGACTGAGTCTCTTTCCCACCACGAATCCAACTCCGAATTTGCGCACCTTTACATGGCAGCTGTAGTAGACCTCGCAAGGCCCCAGACATTGCTTGCCTTGCCGCGTCCAACGCATTTCTTGGATGGCGGTGATGTCAGCTTTTGTCCTTACGAGGACATCAACCAGCCGGGCAGAGGCACCTTCCCCATTAAGGGTCCGGACATTCCAGGTGCATGCCCTCAAATCGTAGTCCTTTAAACGTTTGCCGTGGTCGTCATCATAAGGGGGGTCTCATCGAGGCTTTGCCTTGCTTCTTCACTGGAAGTGGTTTTTACGTGGCGGGTCCCAAGCCCAGCGCACAACCCATTGCTGGGATGGGGGTGGTTTCGCAACCAAATACACGTTTATATAGCGAGCCACTTGCTCCAAGCAGACACCCGTTTGCAGCCGCACCTACTGGTGAACAGACGCTGCAGACTTCAGTGAGCCCTTAAACCGAATAAGTCGGAGTGGCCCCACCGAAGCTCCCTCTCTTTCTGCCGTGACCCAAGGCTCCACTCGGATTGGTTACCGCATCTCGCACATGGGTTGCTCACGTTGCCCAGAGTGCGCGAACGAGGACGCAAGAAGTCAGATTGAGTATAGCCATGTAACTGTAACTGCATACCCAGCGCAACGACTATACCCCATTGCACTCCTTGCCAACCTTATATGCGTGCGTAAAAAGCTAACTCAAATTCCAAGATTTGTCTTGCGTGACATTTCGATTTGACGTTTATGCTCAATTGGCATTTTGGCGCGACTATGAATTCAAATTTTTCTCGGCAAACTTCTGTAAATTTGACAGTAATGCAACTCTGAGAAATCACGCACGCAAATTGATTTGGGCTTATCAAATGAGAAAAACTTGCGTGCGTGCGTAGAAAAACTCTCGCCGTTAATATTTGGTTGAGCTGTTAATAACATTATCCTTCACTGAGAAAAAAAACGCGTTGTAAGAATAAAATTTTTTTATTTGATTACCGTTTAAAAATGTTCGTATTTAAATCAAGTGAAAAGTCTTAACAAAATGGATTTTTCCATTATACATACACTACGTACATATAATGGAAATATTCAATTCAAATACGCCCGTATTAAAATGAAGCATTTTTCACTACACGGATGGCGTTTTGCACGTCTCTGATGCTTTTTCATATGTAATTAAGAAAGTATATGTATACAAAGCATGCACAGCGGTGACAACACATACACACATACATGGTATGACATAATGACACTAATCGCGCGCTGTGATGTTATTCAAACTCAACATTTGAAAACCAGCTTTACATGTATGGCTGTAGCTGAGTGTGCAAAGACGCTTGATACAATTGGTTGCGGCCAAGAGGGTCCGGGTTTAATTACCATCAGACGGAACAAAAATATAATTTTTTTCTTCTTCTTAATTACGAAAAAGCATCTGTGCACTTCACAACCACATATTTTATAACGTATATAATAATAATAATCGATATGAGATTGGTCGCTTCACATATGTGGTCCGTTCCGATTTGTGTGCTTAGCACCAAACGAGGATCAGTTTTACGACTACGCGTTTTTTTTATGAAACTTTCATGAAAATACTCGAGGTTTGCTTCCTCCGCCCTAAACTTCCTTTGCTGTTGCTTGAAGGTTGAACGGTGGAGTAGCCCACTCTACCTCACCAGCGCACGGTTATATTCGATACGATACTAGCGTTCTGGTACTCGATTCCAAAAAATATCTTTAACTATCGAAATAGATCATGCCAAAGTATCGATTGGTATCGTATCGTATCGAAATTCGTGTCCCTAAAATCTGTATCGTTCAATTTAAAAAAATTCGAAGTCAAATTAAAGGCTTGTCCTTTGGGTCTGCAACATAGTTTTAGTTCTATGAAAGGAGTTGCCACAGGTTAGAAAATCAAATTGGGCGTTAAAGCCCAGTATGCAGCTCTCAAGAAAACGGTCAAGAAAAAATTGCCATTATTTCGTGTGTGTGTCCAAGTAATTTTAACATTTTTGATACTTCACAGCCTGTTGCCTCACTCTTTCCTCAAGAAACAATGGAACGGGCATATAGTTCTGTTGCAAACCTGGGTTGCCTTCTGCTCTTTTTTCACAAAAAACTTTAGAAAACCGTAGTAGAAAGCGTAGTAAATTCCTTAATTACTGCGTACTGCCTTAAAGCTGAAGCACAACACCGGCGAACGGCAAATTTTTCGTCGCGAATGTTCGCCGAAATAATCAAAACACACTGATTTATATGAGAACGCGCACAACCAAAGCAAACGACGAAGTTTGCTCGACGACTGTTCGCGACGATAGATTTATTTCTATCGCCGCGGTCAACGGCAACGACAAAAAAAGGCCATGATGACCATACTTTAAAAGTTATCGTAATTTTTGTTTAAAAGTAAAATAATATACTTTATATTTTTCTATCAGAGATTATTCTAGTAAAACGTAAGTTTACTAGTAGTTATATTTAAAGACTATTTCTATATTTTAAACTTCTTCTTGCTGGTATTTTCCCTCTTCGTTGTAAAAGCTTCCTTCTTGAAACATGGTCACCTTATCAACTGACAGCATTCGAACCGCTCGATACCGCGCTATTTGTGTTTCAGTAAGCGAATTAGCTGGGCGAAAGTTGGTTGTCGGCATCGCTCTGCTGGGCGAAATTTGCCGTTCGCCGCGTGTTGTGTTTCAAGCATTAAGGAAATTTGACTAAAGAAAATTTCTTAAGCCCTGTATGCAGTGTTGCCAGAACTTTTTGGGCCGACCGGCAAGATTGGCAAAAAAAAGCGGCTAAAAACGGCCAAAATGTTTTAGTGAAATTTCACATAGACTCTGGCAAAAAACGGCTAAAATGTTTTAGTGAAAATTCACATGCTTTATTTAAATAAATCGCAAGAAACGAAAGACTAGTTAACACCATTTATTTATATCGAGTGTATATTCCTCATCATCAAATGAATCTTCTTCTTCTTCTTTTTTGGCGCTGTAACCGCCTAAGCGATTTTGGCCGAGTTCAGCAAAGCACGCCAGTCGTTTCTCCTCTGTGCCAACTGACGCCAATTGGAAACGCCAAGTGAAGCCATGTCCTTCTCCACCTTATCTTTCCATCGCAGTGGGGGTCTCCCTCTTCCTCTGCTACCACCAGCGGGTTCCGAGTTGAATACTTTCAGAGCTGGAGCGTCGGTGTCCATTCGAACGACATGACCAAGCCAGCGGAGCCGCTGTATTTTAA
>NW_016164271.1:21361-21543 GCF_001687245.7 Rhagoletis zephyria | reverse complement strand
AGGCACCTTCCCTATTAAGGGTCCGGACATTCCATGTGCATGCCCTCAAATCGTAGTCCTTTAAACGTTTGCCGTGGTCGTCATCATAAGGGGAAGTGGTTTTATGTGGCGGGTCCCAAGCCCAGCGCAAAACCCATTGCTGGGATGGGGTGGTTTCGCAACCAAATACACGTTTATATAGC
>NW_016164271.1:3923-21214 GCF_001687245.7 Rhagoletis zephyria | reverse complement strand
TCAGATTGAGTATAGCCATGTAACTGTAACTGCATATCCAGCGCAACGACTATACCCCATTGCACTCCTTGCCAACCTTATATGCGTGCGTAAAAAGCTAACTCAAATTCCAAGATTTGTCTTGCGTGACGTTTCGATTTGACGTTTATGCTCAATTGGCATTTTGGCGCGACTATGAATTCAAATTTTTCTCGGCAAACTTCTGTAAATTTGACAGTAATGCAACTCTGAGAAATCACGCACGCAAATTGATTTGGGCTTATCAAATGAGAAAAACTTGCGTGCGTGCGTAGAAAAACTCTCGCCGTTAATATTTGGTTGAGCTGTTAATAACATTATCCTTCACTGAGAAAAAAACGCGTTGTAAGAATAAAATTTTTTTTATTTGATTACCGTTTAAAAATGTTCGTATTTAAATCAAGTGAAAAGTCTTAACAAAATGGATTTTTCCATTATACATACACTACGTACATATAATGGAAATATTCAATTCAAATACGCCCGTATTAAAATGAAGCATTTTTCACTACACGGATGGCGTTTTGCACGTCTCTGATGCTTTTCATATGTAATTAAGTAAGTATATGTATACAAAGCATGCACAGCGGTGACAACACATACACACATACATGGTATGACATAATGCACTAATCGCGCGCTGTGATGTTGATTCAAACTCAACATTTGAAAACAGCTTTACATGTATGGCTGTAGCTGAGTGTGCAAAGACGCTTGATACAATTGGTTGCGGCCAAGAGGGTCCGGGTTCAATTACCATCGAACGGAACATAAAATTAATTTTTTTTCTTCTTCTTAATTACAAGAAAGCATCTGTGCACTTCACAACCACATATTTTATAACGTATATACTCAAATTTAAAACGAGTTAGGTTGGTGCTCTTCCATATGCGTATTTTTTTCATTTAGCACGTTTTTTTTTTAATTCTAAAATTTTTTTCCCTCTGTGTTGGAATGTGAGTTTATGACATTCGATACGATACTAGCGTTCTGGTACTCGATTCCAAAAAATATCGTTTTAAAACTATCGAGTAGAAAATATCGGAATCGAATGCCAAAAGTATCGATATGGTATCGTATCGTATCGAAATTCGTGTCCCTATTCACACGATTTAACCATTTGATCATAAATACTTAAATAGATGATCCGGTGTCAACCATACTTTTGCATTTATGATTTCGTGAGATTTCAAGTGAAATAAACAAAAATAATATATACGCACAGGTACTCAGAATTTTGAATACACACTCATCTGGGCTGAAGGTAAATAGGTTGAAGCATATACTTACTCGTAACTTTATTTCTGTTTGTCCGATGAAAAATACTTACATATGCCATTTAAGAGAAAACATTTCGTTGTTTACAACCATTTATAAATGGTTAATTTGTCTTGAGAATGGGCACCCTATGTATGTATACTAGTTAACAAAATAGTCGGACAAGTCGTAATTTAAAATGAAAAAAAGTTAAAAATTTAAATTTTGCATATCGATGGCTGAGTGGAAGATCGACCTATCTCGGAAGCCAGTTCAAAAACGCCCTGTCTCTGAAAATTTTTTCAAGAACGCCCTACTTCAAAGTTCGATTGAAAAACGCCCTATTTCAGAATTTGGTTGAATAACGAAACGAAAATACATTGAAAATAAGCTTATATAGGGCGTTTTTGAATCGGCAGCTGAGATAGGGCGTTTTTCAATGAAATTCTGAAGTAGGGCGTTCTTGAAAAGTATTCTGAGATAGCGCGTTGTTAAAAAATTTTCTGAGATAGGGCGTTTTCGAACTGGTTGCCGAGATAGGTCGATCTTCCACTCAGCCATCGATATACTCTGTAAGATTCCAATCAGTGATCGGACTTCTACCACATTGTTGTAGATCTGCCACTTTTTTGAGCACACCTACCACACAAGGTCTGAAATCTACCACATATTCGCGTTTTTGAGTAGTTTTATTTTTGCTCAACATAATTTTCTTAATTTTAAGAGCAAAAATTGTCCAACACTAAACACTAACAACAGGCAGAATGGGAGGATAAAATAAACTGTAAAATAGTAAATTTTCTCACTATTCAATTTTACGACATCAACATGGTTTTATTGTGTTAAATTGCAAAATATATGATTTATAAAAAGAATTAATAGCGAAAATGATAAAAACCGGCGATTTTTGTGAAAGCATTAGCAAATTTCAGTGCATCTCAAATTTCTAAAGCGTTGTTTACTTTTACTTGAGAATTGTCAAAATCGGCAAATCCCAAGTAGCATTTCTGGAACGAGCCACATTTGTTCGCTACATCGTGATGTGATAAAAAGAAAAGCTGGCAGCACTCTGCAAGGTTGCAGAAATCTTTCAAAATATGTTCGAAACTGTCAAGGAAAAAAATTGCCAAAACCAACGCAATTTTTATCAACTTCAATCTTGCACTTTATTATACTAAAATTAATTTTGTTTTAGATTCTAATTAAAATGTTTGCAATTTAGGAGAAACCTTGCAGATTTTTTTTAATTTTTGTACAAAGTTTGATCCAAAACCTGAGATCTACCACATTTTTTTGAAATCTACCACATTTTTTTTCGATTCTACCACACAAATTTTTTTTAAGTCCGATCACTGATTCCTTTGCCATTTCTTAAGATAAATTATCAATTTAAACATTGTTGTAAGCAGCGAAATGTCTTATCTTGAATCACATACATAAATACGTATTTTTCACCGGGTAAACAGAAATAAAGTTACGAGCAAGTATACCTGTGCGTCACCCTTTGAAAAACGCGGTTTTTGACCTTAAGCCCAGATTTTGAGGGTGTATTTAAAATTCTGAGTATGCAGATTTTACTGCTTGAATAGACCTACAACAAGTGTGAAACTATATAAATTTTTTTTTGTCACCCAGTGTAATTTAGATCGCCGTTAATAATCTGTATATCGTCGTTTAAAGTACAAAACCGCGTACCAACAAAATACGAAGCCGCCTATGTGAGGTTGCATAAATTATTATCTAGATAGTAAAAACACTCATATTTCAAAATGGTTCTCTTTTTTATAAAGCAATCGCATTTCTGGATAGTATATTTCAGGACGAATGGATAAGGATTGAGCCAACAGCTTCTGTAAGCAAATTCAATTTTTGGCAGCAAATGTCAGTTACGCGATTTTGCAGAATGACGATACGCGGTTTTGTACTTTATACGACGATATGCATGTATGTATATGTGTATAGCCAGCAAAAACTGCGGAAAGAGATCCGAAAACTGAAAGAAAGGTGAATAGTAAAGTGCCTCGAAGGGGTGTGAAACGAATACTTTTCCGGTTGGTTATCTGAAATTTTTCATTCTGAACTTCAAATATGCTTTTTCATAGTTAATTATACTCAGAAATTAATTACATACACTTTTAATATGTTCGTCTGCCGGCATAAGAACCTGGAACCTCATGAAGGTTACAAATAGTTGCACGCTTCTCTGCACACTCAGCTACTGTCGAACTTTTCAAATGTTCAGTTTGAGCAAATATTTTAAAATTATTGTTTTCAAATAACGTGATATTTTTCGATAGTTTTCGGATACGAATATTATATTAAAATTTTACCAAAATTGGAAAATACAAAGGTTCACAAGCACGAAATGGCAATACCGCTCAACAATATTTGTATATTTGTCACTGGCATTTGTCATCAAGTGGCAAATCAGATATTTGGTCATTTGCATAATTTTTATTTGGCTTATGTAGCAGCATTGCGTTCACACGATTTGGCCACCAGGGTTGTTTTTCATTTGCCACAAGAAGGCAAATATTTGGCTTTTCTGATAAATGACAAATGTAATTTAGCGTTCACATGATTTGTCTATGAATTTGACAAATTTTTAGCCAAATGTACAACTCGTGTGATCCCAGCTTAAGACTAATATTGGGGAGCAGACAAGTGCCATGAAAAGTTTGGTTGATGGATTGCAGGACAATGTAGACGCCACAAACTAAGTAAGCACCGGCATACAAATTCTATGCGAAGCTGTGAATGAAATGACAGTTGCAATACAAGAAGGTAATCAGGAGAAAAAAAGGAACCATCTCCGAATGGAGAGGCTGCGTCACACGGAGAATGAGCTCAAACACAAAAGAGTGTGAGTTAGAGGAGTTAAAAATGTACTTGAAATACCACTCCAAATCAAGTAATTAGATACACTCTCCACCTTTGTAAATATCCAGTTTTATGTAAATATCTATCTGTAAATAATTATCTGTAAATATTTTTTGTAAATAGTTTTTTAATGTACATATGTTATTTTTTTTAATAGGAAATTTAACTTTTGTTTCAATAAAAAGTGAACTATATTTTATTTTAAATATAAATGTTGTTTTATTTAAGGAGATGAATTAAATTTTCAGGTATTTGTATGAAGGTGAGTGGCTATATTCTCTCGTATCATTATCGCCTCATCAAGTGTAGACTCGGTTAATAATTCCTCAGCAACAGCAGATTCATTTTCATCGTCTTCAATGTCAAACTCAATTAACTCTCGCACTTTGTAGTGTTTGCAAACATTATGCAAAGCGCAGCAAACATTTGCTATTTGTACCACCTTTTGTGGTTGGTATTGAAGACAGCGAGCTAGGCATCTAAACAGGCTTTTTAAAACACCTATCGTTCTCTCAACAACGTTGCGTGTCGAAGAATGTTTTTGATTAAAAGTATGATGTGCTGTGCCAACATGTGGGTCTCGGTATGGTGTTAGCAAATATGGTTGAAGAGCATAACCAGCATCACCCAAGAGCCAAGACCGATCTCCGTTTTCGTATCGCCGCTGGGAATAGTCCTGAGCTCTACTAACACTCCAAATTAAAGCGTCATGGCTTGATCCGGGGCGGCGAACATCAAGTGCTTTGATAACCATATTGTAGTCACAAATCTAAAACAAATGGTTTCAACCATTTAGCTCAAATACACAGAGAATCATTTTCTTCAAAAGTTACAACACTTACGATCATTGCATTGATACTAAAATATCCTTTTCAGTTATAAAAAAGACTGTGCTCTTTATGTGGCTTTGTTATTTGTATATGCGTTCCGACTATACATCCAATAACCCCCGGAATGCCAAATTTTTGCTGGAAATGTTGTTTCGATTTAGCCAGCTCATCTTCCGTCAATCCAATGTGGACATAAATGCCTTTCTAAAATTTTGAGCAGTCGTTTTGTTACTTTAGCCACCGTACTTCGCCCCATTGCAATGTAGCTATCTTTTCCCACTACTTTCTGAAAACCGCCTTCAGCTAAGAATCTCAAAGTAGCTACCAGTTGCAGTTGCGTTGGAATGGATGTGCCTTTTATGTGAGGGTCAACAACGTTCAACAGCATAATAAAGGCATCTTTGTTGACTCTGAATTCGACCACGAAACTACGAAATTTGTTGAACATTTGAACTTCTTGCAAATATTACATACTTACACCGATTCAGGAACCTCTAATCGATTGGAATGCTCCCGCAGTATTCTTCTATTAAGGGCTTCTTCTGCATGCTCCTCAGTTTCCATAAATATGGTAGCAAACGCAATTAAAGCACTCATTTTTAGTTTTTCATTTAAATCTTTGTTATTTATTTGTGTTTAACTGACAACTTTGCTTGCTAAAAGTTTGTTAGATTGTGTTAAATTGGCAGATGTCAGATGTAAAGTTTATTATTAGGGTGAATGCAATCCGAGTGCGAAAATGAACAAATTTTTCGGTTTCCAGAACACCAAAATTAAATTCACTCGGATTTGGATTCATTTCCAAATTCACTTTCACTCGGATACCAGAACCTACCTGAGTATCACAACATCATGTTTCCCTGATGCGTGGAAAGTTGGCACGGTTCCACCAGTTGCTAAAACCAAGGCAGCGTGTAATCATAATGATTTTCGACCTATTAGTATCTTACCCGCACTCTCTAAAGTCTTCGAGTTATTGATGTCTGAACAAACTCATTACCATACCCCGTTTCAGTCAGTCTTGAGAGCAAAGCATAGCTGCTCCACGGCAATCTTAAAATCCTTAGATGACATTAGAGGACCTTTCGACAAAAGCCAACTGACTTTTACTGCGGAGCTACTTATCGGGTGGAACTCAGTGTGTCAAAATTGGAACTAATACCTCTGGTCTTAAACCACTGCTAGCTGGTGTACCCGAAGGCTCTATCCTGGGTCCACTACTGTTCAGTCTTTTTATAAATTACATATTTTCTGCATGCCTTCATGTATATATGCATGCATATGCGGATGACATCCAACTATACCTGTCTGGAAATAATGAGGAAACAGGTGACCTCTGTAATAATAATAATAATAGATTGGCGCTTACATACATGTTAGTGTTTGGCCGAGCTTCTCCTCCGATTCGTGGCGTGCGCCTTGATGTTGTCGCACAAAGTGGAGGGACCTACAGTTTTACGCCGACTCCGAACGGCGACTGTATTTTAATGAGAAGCTGTTTTTCATGGCAGAAATACACTCGGAGGTTTGCCATTGCCTGCCGAGGGGCGACCGCTGTTAAGAAAAAACCTCTTCTAAATTCTTTTGCGATGTTGCTTTGACCAGGGCTTGAACCCAGGTGCTGCGGAGTGGAAGCGCGCACTGCTTACCACTACACCACAGCGGCCGCTCTGATGGTGACCACAGAGACAAGGCTTAATAATGACTTTACATCCATCTTTGCATGGGCGAAGAGAAATGAACTGTGTCTAAACAGTGATAAATCCAATGGCGCATATTCATAGTCACATTTAGTTCACAACTAAGTCGAAACTATCCTAAGTTACAACTAAAGCTATTCATAGTCGCCTTAATTTCGACTTTTCTGGCTAAGTACCAACTTAAAATTTAGTTTCGGCTGAAGCTGCAATTAAGTCGTAACTAGGAAGAAGTATTTTATTAAATTAAGGAAAAAAAGACGAAATATTTAAAAGATAAGTTCGCAGAGCCTGATTTTGATAATATTGAGTGATCTCAAGTTGAAATTTACAAAGAGCGATCCATTTGAATCGGAAGATGAAATTAAATGCGTATTACAAATCGAATAAGGATGCATCACAATTTTATAATTGGAATGATTTACATATATAAATGCTCAAATAATAAGACAATTTCAAGCTTGTTCGTTTAAAGCAACTTAGTGCATTACATTTAGATATGTGTTTGTATATTTCACAGCATGCTTTCGATAAACATCGACCTTACATCATTGCGGTAGTTCTGGCAATTTCACACAATTAACAAGAAACTTATACCTTATTCTTTTGCAAAAGCATGCAATGAAAGTAAAAATTACATAAAAGGATGAGCAAACTTAATATTATTTATTAAAAATGTAATTTTTCCAAAATATCGTATAGAAAAATCGATACATTTTCACACTCGTTTTGCAATATCGTAAAACTAAGTTAAAACTACTTAGTAGAAGTCTGAAACGCAACTATAAATAGAAGTGAATTTTAAGTTGGTACTTAAATTTAGGTTGCAACTTTATTAGTTTCGACTTAGTGGCTGGACTATGAATACGCGCTTTTATGTAAAGAGACATAAAAACAAAATAAGTATTATAGCGCTTTATGTTGCGTGCCCGAGTCAGCGTGAGATGGAAGAAACACAGTATATACAGTAATAAACCTTTTCGAAACACAGTATATACAGTAATAAACCTTTTCGTAGTTTTTCACCATTTGGTCCCCGAGGAGTACTTTTGGATTGTGTGCAGCGTGTTCGTTTTGCGCGCACGGTAACACTTACTGTGGGGAATTTCGCCTCACGATTAGAAAAAGTACATTTCGAGCATGATTCAATAATACAAGGTTAGATAATTATTGACAGCTGCGGTTTGACACTCCCTTACAAAAGGCTGTATTTACGAAGGACAGAGAAAGGGCAAGAATGCAATCCCTTGTTTCGAAAACGGTAGTAGAAAAGTACGCAAAGTAGGCAATTAGTAGGAAATTCCTTTCGTAAATTCTAATGTATTTGCAGGAAATCTGGCATTTTAAACGATGAACGTAATATTGATATATCCACGTGAATTACGTAATTTATATGCTATTTAGCCGTATAAAAACTGCAAAATGACTCAAAATTAAAATAAGACTACTATGAGATTGATGTAAACATCCAATGCTTAGGTTTTTATCAGTTAAATATGCTTCATATGCATATACAAATAAACATATTGCACAAAAGCTTATACTTTTATTTCACACCAAAGCTACACTGTTTCCATGTAAATTTGCAAAGAAGCAACACGGTGCCACTGCTAAGGGAGCGGTGCGAGAGAGACAACTGTCAGTTTATCGAACCTTGTATTATTGAATCATGCATTTCGAGGATAAAATATACACAATTACATATGTGTTATTTATGAACAAAATGTAGGTTAAGGCTGTGTGCGAGGACGTCTAAATTGCTACCTAAATAGAGGAAAATCCTAAATCACTGGAAAGTGTCGGTAACGCAGTGAAGAGGAAAAATTAAGATTTTCTGCGAGCATACTTTTCAACCTAAATTGAACAGTCAAATATATTTGAGCGAGCGATTAAGTGAACAACGATTTTTTGATGTTTTAAATAATTTGTATCATTGCTATGGCACAAAAAAGAAAATATTCGGAAAGATGTAAGTACAAATTTATTTGATTTTTGCATTCAGGGTCAGAAGAGCAAACGGATTCTTTTATAGATGCCAGGATGGAACATTCTCCTTTTCTGTTGCAAATTTATTATATTGTTAAATAGTCCCAAAGCTACCGCAAAATTATTCATTTTATAGATATATTTATTAAAAGCAACAATTTAGGTTGTCGAACGAACACGCGCAGTTTTAGCCATGATACAAAAAAGAAGGTAGTTTCATTACACTATTTTTTGATTATAAAGCAGATTTTTGACATTTCTCCAGATGTAAACATTAAGCATAGCTTTGCCACATTGAAATTTTTTGAGAGGGGAGATTTTCTTTTAAATATTTGGGATTTAATAAAAGAGTAAAATGTGCATAAAAAATTAGAAGTTAATGTGTTCTACAGTCAAATTTGAACGTTGTTCTCAGGCGTTTAAAAGACCCTTTGAATAATATCGATGTGCAGAGATATAATAATAATAATAAAATAAAATCCAGTTTTGAAACATTTATTCATTAAAAAACTTTTTTTTCATTTTATTTTAAGCAAAATAAATATATTTACATAACAAAACTCTTTTTTTAATAGTCCGAAAAAGACGTACTGTTAGCTATTTCGTCATTAAAGCATAGTCCGAAACCAGGCTTCGGAGAAGGTTGAATGGAAGGTTAAAGGAGCCAAAATTCAGAGTTCTCCCGAAGTGAAGTATCTAGAAGTAATTCTGTATACGAAACTATCGTGGAAATCTAACGTGGAACACAAAAACTCTAAAGAATTGGCAGCATTTTTGCAATGTAAACAGGTATGGTGGAGCAGATTCTCAATCAAGGGCATGGAAAGTCTGCTTGCAAAACTTCAAAGAACTACTGCCGTGTGCTGTACGGAAGCTTTCTCTACAACACGCGGCGCTGCTCTGGATGCGCTGCTGCACTTACCGTCACTTTGTTTCTTCATACGTAGGGAAGCCTTAAAGGCCACCTGCAGACTAGAAAGAAACGGATGCCGGTATAACACTGTGTGGGGCGAGCTGGAGGGGAATGAGTTTAGATGTCTGCGGGGACAGACAAGCTGCACTTAAGGCATTGGGCTACCCTCTAACTACTTACTTCCAAACTCTGGATGCCAGTTCAATCGGGAATAGCTCCTCACGTCCATAATCATATTATCTTTCATATCATGAAGCACCGAAATTAAAGCCTTACTGCAAAGCACATCCAAATCCTTTTCTGTGATTGGCTTTAGAATAAACGAATTTAATAATAACTAATTTTTGCGGTGGACAACATATTTAGCAGTCTTTTGTTTCAAAGACAAAGTTGGTTGGTTGTTTCTTAAATATGGCGATGTATGAATTTCCATTTTCGTTATTGCTCAGATCGAAGACAAATTCCTTTTAATTTTGTAAATAATTTTTTCAAAATAAATAAATGATTATTGATGACTAGGTATGGCAGCACGAAATGTCACAATCTGCTTAATTGTCAGGTAGTTAATATGGCGTCCGAAAAGTGACAATGAAACTACCTTCTTTTTTGTATCATGGTTTTAGCACCTGTTTTCCTAAATTGTAGCAGTGCTGGAAATTCCCAGTGGAATATTAGTTTAGGTACTAAAATTTAGGTAAACTCGCACACAGCCTAAGTATAATATTCATCTTTAATGTATGCTGATATTCATGCGTAATGAAGAATAATATCAAAAGTTAAGTACATAAATAACGCTTGTGTTTTATAAACTGGAAAACTCAAATCGTAATTATAGCATTGAATGGAGTTTTCTTAAATGTAAGTTTAAAATAAAAAAAAGTCCATTGTAAGATTAAATTATTTATGAAAACCGTAAATTTTGTGAATTTATCAAGCCAAATTCTAAATTTCCGAATATATTTAAGTCTTTATAAAAAAAGCAAGGTTTGTATAGCTATACAGATCCCAATGACTGCCAGCACATCCGCCCAGACAGTCCATTAAGCACACCCAAGTTTGAGTGATCTACAAGTTACAAGCGTTTTNGATGCCGGTATAACACTGTGTGGGGCGAGCTGGAGGGGAATGAGTTTAGATGTCTGCGGGGACAGACAAGCTGCACTTAAGGCATTGGGCTACCCTCTAACTACTTACTTCCAAACTCTGGATGCCAGTTCAATCGGGAATAGCTCCTCACGTCCATAATCATATTATCTTTCATATCATGAAGCACCGAAATTAAAGCCTTACTGCAAAGCACATCCAAATCCTTTTCTGTGATTGGCTTTAGAATAAACGAATTTAATAATAACTAATTTTTGCGGTGGACAACATATTTAGCAGTCTTTTGTTTCAAAGACAAAGTTGGTTGGTTGTTTCTTAAATATGGCGATGTATGAATTTCCATTTTCGTTATTGCTCAGATCGAAGACAAATTCCTTTTAATTTTGTAAATAATTTTTTCAAAATAAATAAATGATTATTGATGACTAGGTATGGCAGCACGAAATGTCACAATCTGCTTAATTGTCAGGTAGTTAATATGGCGTCCGAAAAGTGACAATGAAACTACCTTCTTTTTTGTATCATGGTTTTAGCACCTGTTTTCCTAAATTGTAGCAGTGCTGGAAATTCCCAGTGGAATATTAGTTTAGGTACTAAAATTTAGGTAAACTCGCACACAGCCTAAGTATAATATTCATCTTTAATGTATGCTGATATTCATGCGTAATGAAGAATAATATCAAAAGTTAAGTACATAAATAACGCTTGTGTTTTATAAACTGGAAAACTCAAATCGTAATTATAGCATTGAATGGAGTTTTCTTAAATGTAAGTTTAAAATAAAAAAAAGTCCATTGTAAGATTAAATTATTTATGAAAACCGTAAATTTTGTGAATTTATCAAGCCAAATTCTAAATTTCCGAATATATTTAAGTCTTTATAAAAAAAGCAAGGTTTGTATAGCTATACAGATCCCAATGACTGCCAGCACATCCGCCCAGACAGTCCATTAAGCACACCCAAGTTTGAGTGATCTACAAGTTACAAGCGTTTTCCACAATTAACAGTTCATTATCATGTGCGGTGTAATATAACAAATTATACACTGAACTATGATAATCTATACCAGTATCTATAATAATAGACAAAAATTGGCTGTTTTTACACTTTTGCCATAGTTTCGGGCACTATTACACAGTCATGACTTGTGCCACTCTGCCATAGTACGGTTTTTGCTCCCTTTCATACCCGAATAATTTTGTATACAACTCTGAATCAACAAAATTCATGATCCTTCTCATTATCAACCCTGATCAGATTTTACCCCCGAGGAGTACTCAAAAAGGTTTATTACTATATATACTGTGGGAAGAAATAAGCGCAAATCTTAATAAGCATATGGAAGCGGCTGATCGAGATCGTTTTACTTAGGGATGGAAATCGACAGAAATGGGCAAGATGGCGATATAATAATTCATCAGAAGCGGTATACTGAAGAGATTCTTAAGCGTTGGGGTATGTCGGATTGTAAGCCACCAACAACTCCATGGGCATCAGGCATGCTACTGAAGAAATGTGATAAACAATGTGAATATTTGGATATAAAACGATATCAGAGTTTAATGGGTGCTCTTATGTATTTGGCTGTCATTTCGAGGCCAGATATTGCTCATGTGGTTTCAAAGCTATCGCAATACAACACTCATCCACATGAAGAACATATGCAAGCAGCGAAACATGTTTTAAGATATCTAAAAAAAGCAACTAATTGGTAAAATATCATTATATACGGCGACAATCAAGGTGCTCAGTTTATGGTGAAAAATCCGACAGTTCAAAAGAAGAGCAAACATATTGACATACGTTATCACCACATCCGAGCGAAGTACGAAGCTCAACAAATTCAAATTTAATACGTGCCATCAGAGGAGAATACGGCAATGTTCTTACCAAAACATTGGCAAAAGGGAAACATATTAGTGGTTGTAACCTATTATGCGATATATTTACGGTACTGCTTGGAATCACGTCCATTCCAACAGCATCGAGAATATGCTATCTTAGTTAAATATACATAAACTATTATATAGCTTAGAAGGAAAAATGTACCAGGTTAACATCTTTTAAGCATTAATTTTAACTTTACTTTTAGTATATATTGCAATACATAATTCAAATGTATATACGTGAATGCATATACATAGGTCAAATGAATGTAATAAATAAATAAATAAATACTTGTTCATATTATACTTTGCAATTCAAACGTATTGTAAATCGATTCCATTTTTCTTATAGTCAAATGTAGGGATGCCCAAATCAGCACATATGTGTGCGGGCGACTGCGCGTGCAAAGCTTTGCACAGCGGTGTTGGGCAAGCGCGGAAGCAAAAAGTTATCGGAAGGGGAAAACGAAATCAACAGAATAGTGAGATTTAGTCTGTTCCAATAGCAGTCCGGTTTACAGGATTTAGTCAGAACTTACAGGAAGTCGTTCCTATTGACATAAAACCTGTAAGTGGGAACACATTTGAGAGAGTAACTGAGCAACTGTTCCTAGTCAGAAGTTACAGGATTTAGTCCGGGGTTTTTTTTCCTGTAAGTTCATGAAAAGTGTCAAACGATCAGCTGATTTGCATGTGCAAACAAAAACAGAAAGCGGTGAAACCAAATAACCTTACATTTGTAAAAAAAAATGGAAGTAAACAACGAAATATTTGAATATGTATAGATTTTAATAATTAGTTAGTGATATTTCAGCTAAATCAGTGTTGTTCAAATGACATGTAAACAAACCGACTGACGTTTTTACAGGAAATAGTGCTTTTTGCGTTCCCGTGCACTTCTGGATCTGTTCTCCTTTTACTTTCACTTGAGAGAGTAAAATTGTAGTTTGACAGTTCCACAGGTTTTAGTCCGAAGTTCAAAGGAACAGACTAATTGTATGTGTGACAGTGATGGAAAATGAGTGTGCATTATGCCATTTTTGGCCCTTTCGGAAGCAGTCGGCACTTCAGCACAATCGATTGATTTTTGGCACTATTTTTGCGTAACTCAATGCAACTAATAAATATTTCTTTCGGATCCGCAATTAAAAATATTTTTTTTTACATTTAATCGTATGTTCTTAAACTGATAAATAATATAAACATAGAAACGCAAGCAGAAGAATCTCGCTTCCACATTCTGCATATGCGCGTAACATTTTTGTTTAAACAAATTTGTCGAATTTCATCTCTAAAGCAAATATTAAATATCATTTAATATATACTTTAGATTTAAATAATCATTTTTAGTGGTGGGCGAGTCCGAGATGTTTAAATGATCGAGATAGTACAATCAATTCGCGTAGATTTTTCAAATTTGTGTAAAGAAAATGCAAAAAAATATTAAAAATCAACATGAATCCTTAGCTGCACTTTCACTTTGTAATACAAAATTGAATCGACTATAAAACTGCATACCGTCAGTTGGTGTCGAACACTCATGCGGTAGGATGTCATCGCGCTTTTATTGATTTTATTGCCGTCAACAAGCATTTTCGTAAAAGCGCTAGCACAACCTCATCAACAAAGTTATTATTAATGGATAAAAGAGACATCTTTTTGGATTCGGTAATAAGTTTTGACATTTTAATAGCATTTCAAGTGCTTTCCAAAACTTTACGACGCACACATATTGACAAGATTTGACCATTTATCTTAATATTATGTATTTTTTTATAAAAATACTGTATATACTTAAAAAAAAACCGTACAAATCCAAGCTTTCATCTTTTTACAACATTAAAAAAATCAACACACTTTCGTAAAAATTTCGAGCTTTTTAATTAGATTTCCTGGTGCGCAACACCGCAAACAGAAAAATTTAAAAAATAAATGGTATTTTTTAGACACTTCAAACTTGCACCTTATTATACTAGAATGAATGGGCTACAAAAATGTTAACCCAAAACATGTCTATAAACTCTGAACAAAAACTGTGAAAATTTCATGAAACTTTGTTGATTTTTTTCAATCTTTCAAGTTTGGATTTATTTGCAAGGTTTTTGTTTGACAATGAGCTACAATTTTATAAAAAAAAATAATTAAAATTATTTAAAAGATAAAATAAATATCGGGTGACCCTGTAATTTTGTCAAAGATGAAGACAATGATGATAAAACATTAATACACTATATAGGTCAGTTCATATTAATGAACATAAAATGAGATCACTATCGATAAAATGGAAATCCTCAAGGGAAATTTTAAATTTGAACGCATGGAATTTACATACATTTTTTACTTTCAACCCCCGAATTGCTCAATTACTTCTATTTCTGCAGGATCGCCATTAGGTAAATTGCATTTCCAAAGATTTTTTCAAAATAAATAGCGATGAGGGATATTTCACCCGCCGGTGATAAGAAATCGCAATCACCATAACGCACATCACTAATATTACTGTTCACAATCACGTTTACATTCAAAATTACAATTCATAATTTCGTTTTGTAGCAAATATGAAATATAGGTATATCCATTTACTTAAATGTAAACGGATTAAGAATCAAAGTGCTAGAAGAGATTTGAGCGGTTGGTACAAAAAGTATTATTAATGTTGAAGTTGTACTTAAAATCGGCAAATTGTACTTTTGGACTTTTTAAAATTAATTGCAATGAAAAAAGTACAATTGTACTTAAAATATCAACACTGTTTCACTGGCGCTGTACTTGCTGCAGCGATGCCAGATTTGAGCGTACCCAATTTTTTACCGATAATAACTCATGCGAGGGATTTGGGTATTGGGCATTTTACAAGCCTATTAGGAAGTATACATATCTGTGTTCGTATAGAATAGTAGCTTATGTCGGAAGACTGGCTTTAGTATAATGAACCATTCGCAGCATACAATTGCGAAAGACTCACTGGCGCCGAGTCGTTGAAGAACTCTTGGAAAATAAACGTAAAAGAGGCAGTTGCGCTGCTACCAAGTCAATATTCGTATAAAGTCTCATAAAAAAATTCCTTGTGGTTTAAAGGATATAGGAAATGGTACATTTTACTAAAGCCAGCCTGCCGACATAAGCTACTATTTCATACGAACACAAATATATTCGTCTACAAATAATGTTGATTATTTTAATTAAGTCCTAAGATAAGTTTGTGAATCTTATCAGTGTTCNGCCGACATAAGCTACTATTTCATACGAACACAAATATCGCACGTTTAATAATATACAGAAGTATTTCAAAATTTAAATTTTGTGGGAAAACGCGATAAAAGTTTGATCAATTTATACAGTTGATGTACAAAAATGCCGTATACCCATATCTTCGCCGTTTTTGGAAAGTTTAGCCATCTGTTAGGCTGAACATGTTCTACTTATCAAGCTTATTAATTGTATGATGTAATCCCCAAAAACGTAAATTTTGAGTTACATCTGTATATTATTAAACGTGCGATATATTCGTCTACAAATAATGTTGATTATTTTAATTAAGTCCTAAGATAAGTTTGTGAATCTTATCAGTGTTCTATGTAAGAANAACATCTGTATATTATTAAACGTGTGATATATTCGTCTACAAATAATGTTGATTATTTTAATTAAGTCCTAGGATAGTTTTTGTGAATCTTATCAGTGTTCTATATAAGAACCAAAAATCAATCCCCTCGCCAATTAGAACTTTTGCTTTAAAAGAAAAATATACATAGCGCATTTACTCAATACTTGGCCTGGCATCACTGTTTGAGCATTGATGTGCTCAGCTCACTGTTGCCAGGGTCGTGCATTTTGCACCAACCAAACCAAAAAGCCAAAATAATTGGAATGGTGCGTTATTTAGTGATGCTTTTTTAATTTAAGCACACCGAATGCATAGGTACATATGTATGTATGTATACATTATACACTAATATTCTACATAATATGGAATTCATTTACTGAATAAAATGTGAGGAATAGGTAAATTAAACATGTTTTGCGTTTGTTATAAATGTATTGAAATTAATTTATTAATAAAAACGTGAGGAAATGGATATGTAAATACATTTTTTACTGAATCAAAAAAATTATATTCAACAATTTATATTGAGCTCGAGGCCGTTTTAGATGAAAATTTTTATTGTGGAAAAGCAACAATAATTTGAAAAAATGGTAGAAGTGATAGCTATTTCGGAAATCACCACATTTCCTCATCAGACTTCTTTCAGTAGGATTCGAACCGACGATCCCACTGACTGAGCTAGTTGCCTATGCACCGTGCTAAGTACGCCTTGTTAATTATCCTTTGCTTTTTTCCACTATTTTCATTTTTAATATGCCAACACAATCAAGCGCAGCTATTCCGCTGCAATTGACTTGATCATGTGGTTGTTGGTATTGTTGGTTTTTGCTAATAATTCTATTTTTTTTAGAATGTTTAACTTTTAGGTGTGCTCGTCCTTAAGTTATTTGTTTTTTTTTTGGTATTTTTTACTATAATATAACAATTATATTCAACAATTTATATTGAGCTCGAGGCCGTTTTAAATGAAAATTTTTATTGTGGAAAAGCAACAATAATTTGAAAAAATGGTAGAATGATAGCTATTTCGGAAATCACCACATTTCCTCATCAGACTTCTTTCAGTAGATTCGAACGACGATCCCACTGACTCGAGCCAGTTGCCTATGCAC
>NW_016164271.1:3607-3898 GCF_001687245.7 Rhagoletis zephyria | reverse complement strand
GCCTATGCACCGTGCTAAGTACGCCTTGTAAATTATCGTTTGCTTATTTCCACTATTTTCATTTTTGTTATGCCAACACAATCAAGCGCAGCTATTCCGCTGAAATTCACTTGATCATGTTGTTGGTATTGTTGGTTTTTGCTAATAGTTCTATTTTTTTTATTATAATGTTTAACTTTTAGGTGTGCTCATCCTTAAGTTATTTGTTTTTTTTTGTTATTTTTTGGCCTTTATAACAATTATATTCAACAATTTATATTGAGCTCGAGGCCGTTTTAAATGAAAATTTTT
>NW_016164271.1:0-925 GCF_001687245.7 Rhagoletis zephyria | reverse complement strand
AAAAACAAATAACTAGACGAGCACACCTAAAAGTTAAACATTATAAAAAAAATAGAATTATTAGCAAAAACCAACAATACCAACAACCACATGATCAAGTGAATTGCAGCGGAATAGCTGCGCTTGATTGTGTTGGCATAACAAAAATGAAAATAGTGGAAAAAAGCAAACGATAATTTACAAGGCGTACTTAGCACGGTGCATAGGCAACTGGCTGAGTCAGTGGGATCGTCGGTTCGAATCCTACTGAAAGAAGTCTGATGAGGAAATGTGGTGATTTCCGAAATAGCTATCACTTCTACCATTTTTTCAAATTATTGTTGCTTTTCCACAATAAAAATTTTCATTTAAAACGGCCTCGAGCTCAATATAAATTGTTGAATATAATTGTTATAAAGGCCAAAAAAATAACAAAAACAAATAACTTAAGGACGAGCACACCTAAAAGTTAAACATTCTAAAAATAGAATTATTAGCAAAAACCAACAATACCAACAACCACATGATCAAGTGAATTGCAGCGGAATAGCTGCGCTTGATTGTGTTGGCATAACAAAAATGAAAATAGTGGAAAAAAGCAAACGATAATTTACAAGGCGTACTTAGCACGGTGCATAGGCAACTGGCTCAGTCAGTGAGATCGTCGGTTCGAATTCTACTGAAAGAAGTCTGATGAGGAAATGTGGTGATTTCCGAAATAGCTATCAATTCTACCATTTTTTCAAATTATTGTTGCTTTTCCACAATAAAAATTTTCATTTAAAACGGCCTCGAGCTCAAGATAAATTGTTGAATATAATTGTTATAAAGGCCAAAAAATACCAAAAAAAAACAAGTAACTTAAGGACGAGCACACCTAAAAGTCAAACATTCTAAAAAAATAGAATTATTAGAAAAAACCAACAATACCAACAACCACATGATC
>NW_016164270.1:0-32402 GCF_001687245.7 Rhagoletis zephyria | reverse complement strand
TGGTTGATATCCTTGGAGTATGTAGCATCAAAATGGTGGAAAACGCTAATCGCCGTCGAATATATTGCTGCAACTAGAGAATCCAATTCCACAAATACATGTTCGTCGTGCGTGGCTGTATTAAATATACATTACTTTATAGCCCAGTAGATAAATTCAGGAGTTAAAAGCCCTTCCGATAGGGCTTCCTGAGAGTCAAGAGGCCTTCCACGCTACATTCCTTTCTTTTTTTTATGGACTGTCATCAATTGAAGGGCTTCTTCTAGGACGTACTTCCGAAGGCCTTTTGGAAGAGTTCATTGAGTTTCGCAATATGTTTTGGGGTTAGAAGTAAATCCTGACATGATGGAGCAAAAGGGACTTCAGATTCGTGTTCAGCGACACCAAAAACCTATAAAGCACCTGGTCTGATTTTATTAACCATTTATAAATTTTTTTTGTGGTCCTGCGTAATTGATTAAAATTTGAAAACGTTCGCCTTGATTATTAGCTTAAACTTTGTACACTTACCGATTTATGAACACATTATACAAGTGTAGAACAGTCCGTTTCTATCGATAAATAAGTGTGCCAGCGGAAAAAAATATACATTTACATTTGGTTAGAAAAATATAATCCCAATTTTGTCGATTAAATTATGATTTTTTATTATAAAGATCATAACAGTTACGGTGCCTGGTTAATAACGAAGAGAGGCTTCATAAAACGTAGATCAGTGCTGCCCAGATTTAGTTAATACACTGTACCTGTCTATAGTAGAAGTTTCTGTTTTTTTTAATATATGAAGTGGATTTTAATATTTCTTGCTTTTTTCTTAAATTCCTGAGCAAATGTATTTTTAAATCCATATATCATTTACATATATGATTCTACGAAATCTAATTAAATGTTTTTCTTTCTTTGCAGGTATGTATTGCATTAAAACTAATTAGTTAAATATTTGATAAACGTGTGCCTACAGCAACAGATGTCCAATCAAAAATTGGTAAACCGATGAAACATATGTATGTATGCATGTATATATATTTGGAGTATGTTTGAATAACGTGAGCAAAAAGGGGTGTATTGGAAAATTTTTCAACTATAAAAATAAGTAAATAATTTAGCCTTAAAACTTGCATGCGGTGCTTTGGTAATTGGCCTATAAAGTGAGGTCAGATTTTTTGTATTTTGGTACAGCGACTCCGTCATCCTCGTACTTAAATATTATGTATTATTAGATTACCTCTTCAGTTCTCCGTATCGATTTCACAAAGCTCGCTATACTTTTACATTGGGTAAGGGCAACAGTTTTTGAAAGAAACAAAATCACCATTAGTTTCGATTTATCACTCTGGATTGTTTAATATCAAGAACAAATTCAATACCCGCAAAAGAAAAAAATTTTGATGTGCTGCCATTTCGTCTTCGGCCAGCAGATATCTACTATTAATCACGAATAATTTGGAAGTGAAGATACTAGAATTTTTCTGTAAATCTGCTTGACTCAACGTATTGTGAAATTCTTAAAAAGGGCAAACGTTTGAGCTTTTTGTGAATGCAGAATGATGAATTGCTGCTTTGCACAAAGGCAAAGTCAAGGACTGTAATGCCCGCTGGCAGACTACCATAACCGCAGTACGCGTACGCGTACGAGTATGTATGTATGTATGTTCCTACAAATATATGTACGAGTGTGCACACCTGAAACCCCCTCCGAACACATGGGAATAAAACAGCCAAAAAGCCACAAAAGACAATTTAGCCCGAAGAAAGATGAATGTGCGAAGTGCAAGGCAGCAAACACACTACAAATAAAGCGGTGAAAATTTTCAAACAAAAAAGTGGAAAATGTGAAAATTGGCAAAGGGCTAGACAAACGATGCGCTAAAAGCCAACAAGATGATGGGACGGCAATGGTGATTGCGACGGTGTTGGCGTTGCACAGTGGTCTGAGAGTGACTGAAAGTGGTTTATTGTATTTTAGACATTTCTATTAACACGCTTTAAGTTTTTTTTTTTTGTAAAAATTACGCCAGTAGTATTCAAAGGACATCAGAGTCGGTGTTGTATGATTCGTATTCCTATGCGGGAATTTTGATGCGATATTCACCGACTTAGCAATGGTAGTTGAGCGATCGGTTTTTATTCGATTTTTTTCAAACTTTAATGCCAATAGTCCAAAGGATTTCTCCTTACCAAGGTTGCGTCAGTTGTCCTAGTCCTTTCAGAATTGAGAATACTTATATGATTTCATGTATTTTCAATTACTTTGTAGTGAGTATATGTATGTAAGTAAGTACCTAGTCTTCGAAAGACTAACAATCGCACACTGGCAGAGCCCTTATAAGTTGCCGCAAAAAGTAGCACTCGCCCCGATTTTACAGAAGTTTGCTGTGTACTACTTACCCTTAGGAATGCCGAATTACAAAAAATGTTATGGATTCACGAACTTCTACGCTTTCGATTTTTATCAAATTTGGTTTTTATTTCGTTTTTGTTTTTGTATGACTGATGGAAGTGTCAGCAGGCCGATTTTTACCACTTTTCAAATTTGAGTTTTTATGATTAAAACCAGTTTACAACCCAAATTTTATTAAAATCTGATAGCATTTACCATTTCCGTCCCTCTAGTTGGGAGGACGTGAAAGTTGGCCAATCTATGTCACTTTTCATATTTCTTTATGCCTAAGCAAAAGTTCTGCTTTCACTGTGCGACGGGGATGAGGACGACGACGACGACGACGAATACTATATTAATACTACTGAAGGTGAATGCGAATTCAAAATTAAATCACGTTTGCCACAAGCCGCAGCTAATAATTCACAAGGTGACTTGCTCTTATGCGCATAAATATGTATGTATGTGTTTCCATATATAGACTTCAATTCACACATGTACTATGTAAGTAAGTATGAATGTGTGCATATGACTTTATTTCTGTGCGCCTGAAAGGCTGCTGCGGCAAATTCCATTTTCACGCTTAAGTGCCAGACTTGCGCCGCCGGCGACTGCTAGGAAGATAGGTGGGAAGGAGGCGTCGAAATTGGTGTTGAAATACTTGTCGTTAAATGAACACGGAGGAAGATGCATACTTCTATATATGTGGATAAATACATATGTACATGCTGGCATGTCTAGGGTTTTAAAATCGGTGGTATTAAAATTTATGGAATTTTTGATAGTTTTTTATCTTCAGTTGCAGAAAAGACTTTTTCGTACACGGTTATGTACTTACTTGCGTTAAGTTTATCAGGTAGAAAAAATGAGAAAATCCCCAGATAAATATGTACGTGGTGCTTGATAAGTGCAGGCCTAATAACAGTTTAGGAAGGGGTTTATAAAAATAAGCAAAACCCTTGCGCTAACAGCAAAGCCTTCGCATGCAGGCTTATATCACCCAAAATAGTGATCTACTGTGATATACGCGAATTATGAATTACTTGTAAAGTCTACTAAAAATCGTAATCTCTACTGTTTACATTGTAGAGGTAGGAAGTTAGCATACACCCAGAAAATAGGTAGCTACAAATATTTCTCTGAACCCATGATTTGGTAACTATTACCAAATAATGTTACTACAACCAAATTATGTGTTGACTGTTTTTTGGGCGCACCCATCCACTTTTATGGTTATAGAACAAGCGGATGGGGGCCTATGTATTGTGAAGTATAATTTCTACCACAACTTTAAGGGCTTTTCCTAAAAGGAACCAACTGCAGCTGGATTCCAACCTTTGCTATCGTAAATTTGGATCGCCAAAAATCTCCAAAAGAATAACAGGCGCGTCTAACAACACGCAACATCTAAATGCATGCCCTCCATACTGCCAAATTTGGCTGATTACACATTGCTTATGTTACTTTTTTCTGGTGTATACTTTTAGGCCCCACTGCCTTATATTTAGAGATTTTTGGCGATGAAAATTTATCAAAGCGATATTCAGAATTCCACTGCTAAGACTGGGAATAACCAGACCCTGGAAAGAAGGCTCCAATCATGGGCAGTGAAGTGGCAAATATGCTAGAGGAAAGGGGCTTCGCAGTGATTCATAAACCCAGGACCCTACATCGGTCCACCATGGAGATCCTTCGGTGAAATTATGGAATTTTAATGAAGATGGAAACCCGGATAAATCCTTCATCTCGAAAATATCAAAACGGAGAACTAAATCACTTCTTCGCCTAACTAGGCAGGCTGTAAGAATTATTACAGCCTTACTTACTAGCCAGTGTAAGGCAAAGAAGTACTTGTGAAACCTGGGAGTTGTTCACTTCGACTAATGCAGGCTGCATAATGCGAAATTTACTTTCTAAGAACACTGTATCTAGAAGTACATGACCTAAACAGCATGCAGCCAAGGGAGCTCGTGAGGTCCCTTAGGAATGGATGGATCAAAGAAGACTACCAACCACTCAGAGGAGTGGAACAATAGATTGTCCTTCGTCGCGGTAACTTTGTTAGATAATAATCGAATTTAATCTTATTCTCTTTAAGTTATTAGTTTTCTCAATTATGACTTCACATCAAATCGAAAACTTTAAGAGAGTAAAGAAATGCTTCATTCCCGCAATTTATTAAACGCGACCGAAGTGGACAGATGTGCAGATGACAAGATAACGAGCAGACTGTTTCGTTTTTCATGAAAATGGTAAGCCAGCCACTTCACGGACGGCATTAAATGACTGTCACGCCACGCACAAGCGCACGTAAAGCGCACCAAATGGAGAGATTATCTATGTAAGTAGAACATAGTCAAGTCAATGCCCGCTGTCAACGCTTCTCGTTTTCCCTTTCAACTAAAATATGAAACTCAATCGCCACGTTTCGCGCCCCACAACAACAGTGCAATATGATTTACGACTACTCAGTTATGTCGTCGAATTATCAGCCATTCATCTGGCTGGTATATACCTACCTACATACATATATGGCGTAAAGTATGAAAGCATAGCTGCGCATTCTGTGTAAGAAGATTGAATGAGGGATGAAAGCATAAAAGTATAAAGATTTATTTTCTATTCCTCCTGCAACCTCCCTCCAAACGAGCACAACTACGTATGTATGTATGTATGTAAGTACGTGTATTCCCCCATTGCACTGACATGGGAGACCAATGATAAGAGTATGTCGCGTATACGCAACGTACGACAACGACGACTTGACGCGATGGGGACGGCTTACTGTGCTGCTGCGTGTGCAAGAGCGCTTAACAACTGGCTGATTGTAAAAGAAACATGCTTCTACGTACTACAATCATCTGGGAACTGTTTAGGTGTATAGGTTTGTGTGTTAACGCAAAGCATTGTCTGCCGCCGCACGATACATCACATTCGTGCTTTCCGTTTGTCGTTCGTTCGTCAAGTGAGCACACAATAAACTTTTTTTAACCCAATGAACTTAATGCCATCCCCAACACTCGTTGCAGCCGGCATAGATAAGCTGCACCTCTATAAATGTTTGTATTTGCATACATACATATGCATGTATGTATGTAGCATAGCAAAGAACAACATTGCATAGCACAGCACCCCATATTTTAAGTCGCTCCTAAAATACAAATAATTTGGTACTCGTTATAGGTATTTGTAGATATGTATGTTTGTGTCATTGTATGTCAAATATTTAGCTACTTTTATTAGCGCAAGTGCTTGCTTAGTACATACATACATGCATGTTACATTAGGATGGTCCAAAATTACACGTGAAAAATAAAGTGAGAATTTCTATACCGAAAATTGATTTGATTTTGAAATCAAAAAATATTTGGAGGTCGCTCAAAGCGCTTTCCGTAGAAATGGTATAGCATTCTTGAAAATCAATATTTTTCGATCAATATGTTTCTCTTCTTTCCCGGTAATAATACCCAATTGTTTATTTAACCATTTTTCATAGTAAATATATTTTATAGGTCCGCCAAAACCTCCAGAAAATGCCAGAAAATGCAATGGGGGGATAAATAAAAAATCTTTAGCAAAAAAAATGGTTAAATAAACAATTGTGTATTGTTGTTGAAAGTCTCCTGAAGACAACCACAGTTTCCGATCGAACTTTACTTATTTTTGACCACCCTAATGTACATATCTAAGTACATATTTTGATATGACTGGAAGCAGGCGAATGCTTTTATCGCTTTTTATTTTAAGAGCAATTTAAGATAATGTAACGGTGTTGTCAAACACTTTTATCGAAAAGATCTGTAGAAAAATCAATGATTTGAGTCCACAAACTAAATATTGGACGGCATTGAACAGCATTCAACACAGTACAAGTACTATTTTATGTGAGGAGAAAATCATAAGCTTAATGGCATTGCTAAATTACTATGAATGACTTCGCAGAATAGAAGGCGAGAGATGAGAACCTCTGTAAGGGCGAAATGAAAAGGGAGAAATTGTGCTCCTCTAATAGTTTTCTCAGTGAAATTCGGTAAGCTCAAGTCAAAGAACTTATAAACATTGCCCAGTCTCGAATTCATTATTTTTTTCTTGATTTCATACACTAAGAAAAAAGCAACAAGATTTTTTCAAATACAGTCATTTTAATTTTTTTAAACTTTTGAATAGAATAGCATTTTTTTAAGCCAATTTTAAAGGAAATTAGTTTGAACTATTGTAAGAAATTTGATTCAAATTAGAAAATTTGAAAAACATTTGCTGGCTGAGTGTGCAGAGTTGCTTGCTGTTATTCGTTAGCTTCCATACGGTCCCGGGTTCGAATGACGTCAGAGGCAATGTGTTAAAATAATGATACAATACAATACGAAAGATAATTCAACGAAAAAACCGCAAAACAAAAGTTCGAATGGCACCAACCCATATGTGTTTGAAAACAACGCGATATGATTTTTTTTCTCAGTGTAGGATATTGAATAACTCAAACATATCGAGCCCTAACCGCTAAAAAAAATGTAAGCGACATTTTTTCAAAATTTTATTTTTGATGCAGAAATGCATCTAGATGCTCTAGGAACATTTCGGCAAACAAAAATAACATTTTGAAAAAAAAATGGCGCTTACGCCTTTTTGGCGTCTCGGCTCGATATCTTGACCAATTTTCTTTTTCAGGGTGTCACTGAAAAGGGAATGTTGATAAAATGTTCGTCCAACATCTCTGCATTGTGATCTGGTCGCCGTAGAAAGTATTTCTCAATAAATTACTTAAGGCAGTCGATAAGTACTCTATTATCAATGAAAATATATTTTTCCCAGTAGATATTGATACCCGAATTCATAAAAAATAAAGAACACTTCACAAAAAAAAAAATTCTAAAATGTTTATGGTCTCAATAGATTTGTTTCAATCAACACTTGAGCCATTTCAGCTGAACTATCAAAATAAAAATAAAAAATACTTGACACAAGAAAGGCCGTAGCAATTCGAGTTTTTATAAACCTTTGTTAACGAAATTATATATAATCGCATTAGGTAAGGTTAGGTTGATGTGGCTGCCTGTATCCAGTTGAGGAGAGAGTCAAACTTAGGCGTAGTGGTACCGTTTGAGACTTCGTTTCGATCCCGTCCACTCATAAATAGAACCAAGTTATATTTGGTCCGCCAAACAGTGAAAGTCTTAAGGGTTAAATCAGCTTCATCTAGCTCCCGCTAAGGCAGGGCAGAGGCAAAGATAGTGGCTCTATGCCTTCTTCGATTTCTTTCTCATCTCTGCAGCTGCAGCATCAGTCATTGGCCGGGAGTTGCATCCTATCAGCATGCCTTCCCATTAACAATGGACGGTCACTAGCCTAAATAGAGGCCGTTCTGGTTGAATGCGTAAGTCGGACCTTCGTCTGTTGAAGCTGGGCAAGATTTGTTCCGTAGTCCTACAAGTCGTTTCTGTCGACCGTCTTTTAATTTCCTTCTCGAAAAGATGTGACTTAAACCATGGTTTGCAGATAGATAGATAGATAGATAGCAGCATGCGCGCATAGTGAGGGGAGTTCACGTCGGACAGAGGGATTTCGTTCCTCGCAAGTTCGTCTGCCATGCAATTATCTAATTGCATTAAAAATTTAATGCTTTAAGCACTCTAAAAGAACAAAAGAGCTGGAGTGGAATTCTGACAATCGCTGCGCAAAATTTTCGTTGCCAAAATTCTCTAAACGAAAATCAGTGGGGCCTTAAAGTATACAACATGAAAAAGTAACAAGTTGGAAGTATGTAACTAGATATTAGTTATTTGTTTACCCAATTCCAGTAAAATCCAGTCATAATTTTTATGAATTTTCATGTTTTAGCTTTTGTAAACAAACACAACAATTGCATGTTCATAGGCGGGCCTACTGTGCTTTTGGAAATTTTTGGCGATCAAAATTAGCGATAGCGAATGTTGGAATCCGGCTTCTGGCCAGCTGTTTAAAACAAAAACCACTAGAACCCTTGAAAAAGATATTACTGCGAATCTGCTTAATTAATTTTTTTTTATATTCTCATTTTCTCTAGTAAAGGATTATCATGAAAAATACGATTTCAAATGGTTTTCCCAACGCGGACCAGCTCTCGAATGGCAGTCAAAATATTTTAGTGGGAGTTATAATTCATGGAACGTGCGGCTGTTTCATGTAAATTGATGTGTTGGTGCACAGCAATGCCACGTGTCAACACTTAAATACGGAATACGAGGATCTCATAAAAGCTTTTAATGTTTACACATACATAAATGCACTTAGAAATTGGAAACGAAAAATATTGCATAAAATTGCAAATAAAAATGGCAAAAAATTCGCAATTTTCGCGTGTACGAGTCAAACGGACCTCAGATGCGGATTCAATGGGTTGAAATACATGTCGGTAGGTGGATCTGGTTTAAAGCAAACACCACTTTTTTTTGCGTCCCGGTGTAATGAATACAGATTCTATAAAAAAAAAACTTGATTAGAACTACGAATCGATTTATGCAAAAAAGATCGACCAAACTTTGTTTTTAGTTGTGTCCTTTTTGGAAGATGTTGTGCGATATGTATATGTATGTATATAATTAACTACGTCATGAATTTCGCAGTCTATTTACTCACATAAATATGTACAGCCGTTGGCTCACGAAAATGTTTAAATATCATGACAAGTTGCAAGTATGCAATTGCATTAGCCAATCTGTGGCACAATCTCAAATTTAATGCGCGATTAGTCATTGTCATCATCAAGCAGCCACCATACGCTCCGCACCACAGACATTTGTTAAGTTTCTTACTAGTGCTTAGGAGCGGAAACTGTGGGAAAATGGGGTGGTAATTGTTTTGTGACACTTTTTCGTCGTGGGCGGTTGACAATTTGTGCGCACGCAAAATTGTATTTCAAATGAGAATGACGGCGAATACAAGCGCGCAAAGGCGATGGCAATTTATTGCAAAAGTAGCAGATACAAATGTTATTTTGTGCTTTCTTTCTTAGTTGTCAACGTATCCGTAATTTACTCAAACTGACAGCGGAGAAGTCAGAGAGAGCAGGGGGGGCGAGCAAAGCAAGCGAATTCCACACCCGATGGTGGATAGACAATTGGGAATGGAAGCGCGCGCTGGTAGTGATTTCAAGCGAATAGTTTTGTCTTTTAACTGCATTCATTTATATCAGAGGTTCCCAAACTTGATTTCTCGTAGACCCCTTTCAAAATTTTACTGGTTTCGGTAGGGGTCCACCTGGGGGTGCTGATACATTTCTGAAAATTCCCAAAGCACGTAAAAATATTAAATGTGAAAATTAGATCTAACGATGTAAATTTGCACCACGGGTGAATTCAACATTTTTAAAACACAAAACTTAAAATAGCAAAACGGCTAAGCTATTTACGCCAAACTTTTAGTTCAGAAACTGATAATAGAGAAAAGAACGAGAAGAAGCACAAAAAGTGTTCCACCGTCTCATCTTCTTCAAGGCCTGATGGTTAAATGGACTTGTCATTTACACCTATCACAGTCAGGTGTTTGTGCCACGTGAAGTGACCAGTCAGCAGTCCAGCAAGTTGTCTGCAGTATCGTCTTCTCAGTGAGAGCAAAAAATTATATAGACCTTGTGACCGTCGAGTCTTCCGTTGACCCCCGTCGAGTCTTCCGCGGACCACTTTGGGAATCACTCATTTATTTGAATATATAATGCAATAGAATGTACCATTATTTATATTTAGGCAAATAAGAGTATTGACAAAATAGCAAAATTCCCCAGACAATTTATAAAAAACTGACAAACAGTCAAAATTAAAGGGCTCGTGTTTGGAATCCCAAGAGGATATCTTCCTTTCAATAGAGAAGCACGACTGGACAGCTGTATGTACTTATGTTCACATTTCTACATATCGTTACCTAAATATAGAAAGGCCCTATCTCACATCGTCGCTGTATTACAAAAAGCCGTAACTAAGTAAAAATCCAAAGTTCCCTCTTTGACTGATTATGATGCATATCATCGAATTATAAGTCACCACATCATTTTGAGCAACACAAAATTTTAGTCAGTTCCGGTTTTTGTCCCATTTCAGCGGCTATACATATAAGTTAGGGCCTCTCTATATTAAGGTAACGATATGTACATACATACATACATACCTACTTAGAAATAGATTTTTAAACCCGATGAGACTGTGCCATTTTAAGCAAATAAAAAATGAACGCCAAGAACGCCAATTTCACTTGTCAGCATCTAAATTAACTAACCAGCTAAATTAAATCCATTTAATCTTCATATGCTGCACAAACATATTACAAATACAAGCACCGCTGACGTCACTGCTGGTCGCAGAAATCGCGCGAATAAGGAAATGAAAGCTTGAGCACAAATTACGGGCCGGATGGATAGACGAAAAAAGACTGATGCAACAGATTTTCAACAGGATAATTTGCAATTTATTTAAGTATATTTGATACTTGTGTTGATAAACATTTCTTTGGCTGCTGCGAAAGCCAAGACGAACAGAGACGTAAGCATACTAATATGCCTCAGATAAGACATTTTTAGTATTTTTATACATACAGTCAGTCAATAAAGTTTGGGTACAGCGAATTTTTTACAATACGGGCAACTATTTTTTAAATATTTTATTTTTCGATAATTTTTTATAAAAATATGGTCAATTCTACAACAAAAAACCCAAAAATCAGGGTTCCGAACCTTGTGCAAAATTAAAGAAAATTCCGCAAAATTTCATTCAAATATTGCACTTTTTATTTACGCTCTCTAGAAAAAGTTGAGTATGCAGTTTTTTAGCACATTCAATTTTAGTATAACAAAGTGCAAGTTTATGGTGGCTAGGACTTACCATTAAATTTAAGGATTTTTTTTTGTTGAAGGTGTCGCTCATTTTCTCCATATAAAGTAATGTTTGATAATTTTTTTATATGGCAAAAATGTGCGACACCTTCAACAAAAAAATTTCCCACAAATCAATGGTAAGTCCTAGCTTCCTCATACTTGCACTTTATTACACTAAGATTGAATGGGCTAAAAAACTGCATACTCAATTTTTTTCTAGAGAGCGTAAATAAAAAGTGCAATATTTGAATGAAATTTTGCAGAATTTTCTTTAATTTTGCACAAGTTTTGGAAGTTTTCTTTTTGGGGTTTTTGTTGTAGAATTTACCATATTTTTATAAAAAATTTGCGAAAAATAAAATATCTAAAAAATAGTTGCCATTATTGTAAAAAAATTCGCTGTACCCAAACTTTATTGACTGACTGTACATACCTAACTATTTGGTGTATTTTATTTCCTACACCGTACTACTTTAGCTACTAATATAAATAGATTACTTCAATTATTTCAGTTAAGTAGACAAAATCTTGCTTCACTTCTTACCGGTGGACAAATGTAATTATAGGGAAATCTAGAGGCAAGCTGCGGTTCAGTAAGATTAAACACGCTGATAAAATGAAGTTACTCGAGAATTTTTGTGGTTAAACTACAGAGTATCGCCCCTTGCACGATTCGTCTTTCAACCTGCATGTCGTGGTTATATTTTCTGATGGTCAAGCAGCTAATCTTGAAATCTACACCAAGCATAGTCATAGAGCGTAGGCAAACTTCAAATTAATTGACAAGGAGGCAATCGATTACTTGAGTACCTGGGCTCAAAAGACTAAAAAAGTATCGATACCCATTCATTTTCGGCGAAGAATTGAGTACTTGCTTAAATCATTTTATTTTTTACTTTCGAAGGACTCTTTTAAATTGTATTATTTTTCTTGTAAGTAAAAAAATAAATAAAATAAAGTATATATGTATACATACACTACTTAAACGCACTAGAAATTTATACATATTTGTATCTGAAAGAATATATGATTTTTTTCACTCCCTGTTGCTACCCGTCATTGGTTAGGTGAGCTCTTGGCATGTGGCACAAGTATATCTACATGTTTACAGACATAAATTTAAATCTCACACAAAAAGCTTTAAACGAAATTGTTTATACAAACTAAGCTCGCAGTATCATCAAAGAAATGGATTTATTACTCTTATCGACGTCACACGTGATGTGCCACAACCGGGGTAAGGGCTGCCTCGTGAAATCGTCCATTCAAGAAAGCCACTCAGAGAAATACACATTTTTATACGTAAATAAATACACATTTAAGCATAAACAGAAACGTGGAAATAATATACAAACATTCGAAATATTGCCGTGCGCTTCCTTTTTTGTTTATTTATTTTTGCATTTACAAAAGATCATTTAAATTATCTCAAAAATTTACATGTCGGCTTTTCGTTCGCTTAATGTTTGGTGGTGCGTGTGTGCGTGTGTGTGCACACTCGAGTTCATTGATACGCGTCCATCGCTTTTACGCAAATTCATATTTTCCGCATCCCACCCACACACTTCCGCACTCAACTCAATTGCAGCTTTTGGCAACTGACCCACCGCAAATGCTAATAAACGAAACACACACACACCACACACACACACAGACTCCCTTTTAGCCACTTAAACGCGGCAGTCAGTGCGGCATCTAAAAATAGTAGTTTATAAATGATTTTGTGTTTTTAAAAATATACATATCTTTATTGTAGATGTGCGACGAATACATCCACACACACACTTGCATACGTATGCATGGCTCTGTGGGAAGTGCCAGAAGCGTTGCGTGTGGCATCTGGCCTGCGGTGTTTGCACGTGCAGCTGCAACATGTAATATTTGGCGTGCATTTGGTTGTATCCATTTGCATATAGAAATGTTTATGGCGTTGCTGATTCGCAGTAAAAAAAATATACACACGCACATATTTCTTTATTTCCAAATGTTGGTGTAAATACGAGCAAATACGACAATACGATCTTTGCTATTAATAACAAATTGGCGAGCTTTTGTTGGGTGAGGTCGAAGTACATTGTTGTTTGTTTCGTGATTTTTTATATTTTTTATTTTATTTTTAAAAACAAACTTTGTTCACCTGTGTGTACATGCATATGTACATACATACCTACCGTTGTGGTCAGCTGATTAAGTCAAGTGACATTTTGACTTGTTTTGTATATTTTTAATTTATTTTTTATTTAATGTCCATATTTTTTCAATACAAGTCAAGCACTTTACCTATCCAGCGCGACATAAATCCATATTTCAAACTTCGCACAAAAATTATGAAAATTCAGCAAACTTTAACAATTACACCCAAAATTATAAACTTTTCTTTTCAATTTAAGTAGATGGAATTGAGACGTCAAAAAATTGCGTTGAATTTCGATAATTTTTTTGGCTGACTTCAATATAAAGAAAATGCCTAGCACTACTAGCAAAAAAAAAATTTAGGTACAGTTTTTAAAGTTTGTTGAATTTTCATAATTTTTGTACGAAATATGCATTTATTTAGCGCTAAAACTTTTACAAAAAAAAATATAAACATTAATTAAACAAAAGAAAAATAGCGAAAACTAGTCAGGTGACCACAAGTGTACATTAGGGTGGTAAAAAAAAACAGTAAAGTCGGAACTGTAATGCTCTCACACCCCCTAGGATTGTTCTATATCGAAAAATTTTGCCCCTATTTTTTTATCTTGAAATCAAAAATATGTAGAGGTCGCTCAAAGCGCTCAAAGTTTTCCATGTATTTTTATATGGGAATTCTTGAAAATCAATATTTTTCGATCAGAAAACTTTGGTTCTCTCTAGGAGTCTTTCAATAATAATATGCAATTATTTATTTAACCATTTTTTAATACTAATGATTTTTATTGGTCCCCCTTTTGCATTTTTCGGGGCTTTTGTGGGTTTTTGGCGGACCTATAAATTACACTGTACAGCACTCGGCTGGGTAATGGACCAAACAAACTTTAAGAGGCTGGAGCCATAAGTAAAAAAAGTAATTTCTCCGTTTTTCGAAGTTAGCCTCCGAAATCGAGATATGGGCCTTCGAAGTTCGAAACTGGCCCTTGGGAAAAAATTATTTTTAATAATTGCATGTAAAAAGCAAAAAAAGTAAAAATACTGACGTAGTCCGCCTTTTGCTCTTATTTATACGGTATATACATTTTTTTGTTAAAGCTTATATTACAGGTGCTATAACGGGTCAGATCTTCAAAAAATTAGAAACTTAATATTTCAGAAAATTTTTAACTGATTTTGAACAACTTCGTATCGTTGTAAAGGTGATTTAACCTATGCATATTTGTATACTCCGTATATAAAAATTTGTGAAAAAAAAACAAATTTAAATGAAAAAAATAATTTTTTTTTGTATAAAAAAATATTTTAAACAAAAAAATTACTAACCGATTTTTAAAAAATTGGTATCGCTGTAAAGGCGATTAAACCCCCTTTCTTCTTACATGCATATTTGTATACTTCGTGAATAAAAATTGGAGAAAAAACACTTAAGAGGGAAAAAAAACTTTTTTATCAAAAAAAAACTTCAAAATAAATTGGAATCGTTGTTAAGGCGATTTAACTCAATTTCGTCTAATATGCATATTTGTATACTTCGTGAATAAAAATTGGAGAAAAAACACTTAAGAGGGAAAAAAAACTTTTTTATCAAAAAAAAACTTCAAAATAAATTGGAATCGTTGTTAAGGCGATTTAACTCAATTTCGTCTAATATGCATATTTGTATACTTCGTGAATAAAAATTGGAGAAAAAACACTTAAGAGGGAAAAAAAACTTTTTTATCAAAAAAAAACTTCAAAATAAATTGGAATCGTTGTTAAGGCGATTTAACTCAATTTCGTCTAATATGCATATTTGTATACTTCGTGAATAAAAATTGGAGAAAAAACACTTAAGAGGGAAAAAAAACTTTTTTATCAAAAAAAAACTTCAAAATAAATTGGAATCGTTGTTAAGGCGATTTAACTCCCTTTCGTCTAATATGCATATTTGTATACTTCGTATATGAAAATTTTTAAAAAACACTTAAAAGGAAAAAATACCAATTTTTTCTTATAAAAAAAAAATACTAATTAGTAATACAATTGAATACCGTATTTAAATAAAACAAATAATTATTAGTGTTTTAAGCATTAATTCGTTCTTTTTCACCCACAGCCCAGTTAAAAATAAAGCAAAAGTAGATGTAACAGAAGTCTAAGGCTTATAAAAATATAAAAAAAACCATGGTTTTTGATTTTTTACATAAATGGTTATATATGAAAATTATAAGTAATTTCCTGTTTTATTTAAATAAAGTATTCAATTGTATTACTAATAAGTATTTTTTTGTTTAAAATATTTGTATAAGAAAATATTTGTATTTTTAAAATCCAAAAAAAAATTTTTGCGTGTGTGGTTTAACCCAAATGGGACAAGGGATTAAAAAAGGATAATTCGCCGTACGAAGTCGGCGTAAAACTGTAGGTCCCTCCCCTTTGTGTGACAACATCAAGGCGCTCGCCACAAATCGGAGGAGTAACATATGTATGTGTAAGCGCCAATCCATTATATTATTATTATTTAAATTTCAAAAATTGTACTATCAGAATAAAATTCAACGCCTCAAAACCGTTTTTACCACCTATAAAAACTGAAATTTACCAGCAAGAGAAATATTGCTACTGTTTGATGGTTTTTCGTTTAATTTTCCGACTTTTCACCATATGCTGATAAGACTGATTTTTTCTTTAATTCGGGCTGGGACAACCTTTTCTAACATTGTTTCCTAGTATTTAAAAAAAAAACTGTTCAATTTTATAAAAAATTTACTCTTCTTTTGAACAAAATTTGTCGAAAACTTCCCACTGGGGAACATCTTGATCCAAGGTATAAGGAACCAAAAAAAGGGATGTGTCTGCTCGCAGCACGCTAGGCGCAAGAGTGATATTTGCAATTAAAAACACTGCATAAAAATTAAGTAATTATTTTTGACATGGCGAAATTTCGACACGCAGAAACTGGAATAAAACCGAAATATTTTTGCATTGCAAATTTCGGACAACGCTCCTTAAGAAACGCGTACTTGATGACAGAAGATTAAAATGTTCTAATTATGTTTGTGACAAATTATTTTCTCATTTTAGTTCTTATGGCGGCATCATTTATTTAATAATTTTCTAAAGCTTGTTCATGGAACACACCTCTTCAAATGTGTAGGCCACGTTAATTGCGGTTTGCGAAGGGTTGACTCATACAATCGCACGATCGCCGCTCACGATACCAAAAACTACTCACCTCTTTGTCGCGAGTGAGTTGAAATATACATACAACAGCTTAGTATATGCATATGTATGTATGTATAGCTCAACGAATATACATATCCATTCATACTTACATTAAATTCATGAATATATTCTACTAGTGTGTATGTTTGTAACGTCAATGACACAAGCGTTTTTAACTGCAGATATACATAAGTAATGTGCGATCGTCAGATAAATAAATGAACAAATGTGACCAAAGCTGATTTGAAAACGTCTGTGGTGTAGCTATTGCGGCTGGGCCGTGGTGACTTTCATACAAATATCGTACGTATGTAAGTCTGTACATATCGCACCCTAAATCAAAAATAGTCACAACTCGAAAATCCCAAATGTTTAGCAGACGAAAAGTCTGTTGTTGCTGCGCACGCGACGCAAGCAAAATAAAAACCGGTTAGTTAATGTCCGGTTAACACTAACTACAGGTTAAACATTGTTATCGAATTAATCGGCGCCATAACATATAACAGGAAGTCGATAACGTCGAAAAAGATGTTTAACCTGTGATTGGTGTTAACCAGACATTGAGAGCAACTGGCCCTTAATGGTATTTTTCCAGTTAAAAAAGATAGTGACGAAGAAACAATTTTCTGGGACGTTAAAAATCTGTGTCTGTGAACTGTTTTATGGCAAAAAATTAGCTTTGAAAAATTTTCGAGTTGTGACTATTTTTGATTTAGGGTGCGATATGTAGCGCTACAAATGTACAAATATGTATGAATGCGCGTTCTTACGTACATACGTACACATGTATGCTTCTGCGAGCATGACGCTGCGGGTGTATCTCTCTGGCGTACCCAGCGCGCTGAAATCTGTATCTGCATCTCGATTTAGTCAATTGTCGGATACAAAGAAGCAACAAAGCACCGGCGGTTGCGCGCGAGTTTATTCCTCGAGCGTTTTTATACGAAAAATTTCGAAATTTTTTATCGGCGTGCTGCCAAACAACAAAAAGAACACTTATTCACATACATATGTAGAACATACCAGATGATCGATCACGCAGCTGGTGAAATTTGTAATCGCATGTGATTTGACGTCATTAGTGATCGTGCAGCTATGCACACCTAGGGCTGCCATTGTGCAGATGACGTCTTGTGTGAAAATGTGTGAAAGGCAGCAAAAAGTAGAAGCGCGTTGTAATGACGTAATGAAGAAATAAAATAGCAAAAAAAAACATATTCAACGATCTGTGATGAATTGTGCAAGTATGCGAAAAGCAAAGTGCGTGTGTTTGTGTATGATTGTTGTAATGAAGCAATCCATTTTTTGTCATATTTGTGCCTCTATAAACAATGCAATCTGAGTGTATTGTGATAAAACAAAGGCTTGTTGAAAAAAGAAATGCAGAAAAATGCCGTAAATTTTCAAGATAATAAGCGATTCTTGGGAGCAGGCATCAGATGAGTGAGTGTTGCGTAAGAAAAATAACCGCGTAAAGAAAAAAAAAAAACAATAATGAAACAGTAAATAAAAGCAACATCAGCAAAAACAGCGGCAAGAAGTGCACATACATACATAAAAAGGCTGCCCAAAAAAACAGTCAATCATTCTAAAAAAAAAAAACATTAACCTAAAGAAAAACTCTAGAGAAGAGTGCGTCTAAATATGATCTTCAAGATAGTAAGGCTATAAAGTGCAAAAAATTATGGTTTTTTTTCAACAAAGTTGTAACCTGTATGGTGCTAGCTATACTACATCACTCGGGTTTATCAGGCATACATATATCCCCAAACCAAATTTGGCAAGGGATGACGAAAATCGTCCCACAATACAAGTTACGGTCTAAAGACGGATCCATCGTTTTGGTTCAGAGCTTTTCTTCCATGCGGTGTTGTTGCATTTCTCTAACAAAAAGATAAAAACAACAACAACCACATGGAAGAAAAGGCTCAGAACTAGAACGATGAATCCGCCTTAAAGCTGAAACCATTTTTTTTTTTTTTCAATGAATCGTAAGGAAAAAAAAAGTTTTTGACTACACGATTTATTTGAAATTAGAAATCTGCGACTTGCAAAGAACTTAATTATTTGTTTAGTTTGCCTAAATTTATAAAGAGTATTTTGCTTTGATTTTTTTACGATATTCAAAATGTTTTTCATAAATTTTTTTTATTTATAAACTATAGCTCATTCTACATCAAAAACCATGTAAATTAAAATCTCTATTGACAAAATTAAACGAAAATTCAGCAAATTTTCGTCAAAATTTCCAACATTTTCAACAAAATAAAAAAAAACTCTCGTAGTACAGTTTTATAGCACATTCAATTCTAGAAAATATTTTTGTATGTAGGAAAATGCGCAACACCGTCAGCATAAAAAATAAACACAAATCAACGGATTTTTTTGCAACTTCCAACTTGCACAATATTGAACTAAAATTTAATAGGCTATAAAACGGCATACCAACTTCTTTTTCTAGGCATTCTAATTAACAAGTTTGAAATTTTGATGACTTTCTGAAATTTCCTTAATTTTGGCCAAAGTATGAAATTTTGATTTATATCGTTTTTGTTGTCGAGTAAGCTATATTTATAAAAAATAATACCATGAAAAACATTTTTAATACCGTAAAAAAAGCATCAAAGCAAAATACTTCTGTGAGTAACGGGATGAAAATAAGTCAATAAGTGAAGCTCTTCTGGGTAAATGTTTTATTAAAAGGCTAGTAGGACATTTTTTGTGTTTAACTTATCAGTCCCTGTTTTCACCTGAAATTTTTTTATGGGTAGGTCTTGGTATTAACTTTGTCATTTATATTGGGCCGGAGTTTAATTCGATGTGTTTTCTTTTACCTTCCTTTTATTAGATCGCGATAAAGCGATTTCTAGTCTCAAGTTACATACCTGATGACAGTACGAATGGCAATTATAATAGGGAGGTTTTAGTTTTTTAAACTCTAATTTTATTTATTATGATTCGTTATGTACTTTTACTGTGTCAGATTCTGGCCGGGTGTGTCTCTTCATCTTGCTTAAGACTTTTCACACATCTATGTGTTGTCTTCAAAAGCCTACCTCTTTTTAGCGTGACTATCTTTTCAATGAAATCAAGAAGGAATTATCTCAATTTTTATTATGTTACCTAAACAAAACCTAAAAATAGAAAAAGAAAAAAACAGGTCAGCTTTAGCCTATCCTGAAAGCCAAGACGTCCTGACGGGCAGTTTATAGTAGTACGTAGTCGGCGACGGTGGTGGCTTACTATTTTAATGATAATATTAATTTAAGAAAAATTAATATTATTATTATAATTAATTAATTTAAGAAGACATTTCATAAAATTAAGTAGTGTTTCTTTTAAATTGATAGAATCGAGCAGATTTTCTCTAAATTTTTAAAAGATGTTCTTATAAATAAAATCAATAAGCATATCCCATCTAATCGATAAAGTGTCTCTATAGATTTTTCTTCGTTTTTTTCGTCGGTATTATCCCTCATCCCAGAAACTTTTCATAGGAACAATCTTCGTTTCTCTAGCTCACATTTTTCTCTGTGTACGATTGTTTAGCACGTGTACTACTCAGGTTATTAAGGATCTCTTCTAGTTATTTGTTGAGTGTTTTTTAAATACAGGTTATCTATGCAAACCTTTCCTAGCAAGCCGTTTTCTCTTAGTGTCGCCTTTATGGCTATATATGTCGGGCTATAAGGATTTTGAAAAGCACTTTATATTCAGTAGAACCGACGCTGTATTTGGGCATATGAAATATAGGTTCAGCCTGCCAAAAAGAGATTAATGCCCAATCACATCGCAGCCGTTGCCTTCACTGCAGTCTTCAAAAAAAAATTTCCCAAGTGAGTTTCCGAATTCAAGTCAGAACCTTTTGGCCACTAGAGGAAAATTGTTGCTTTTAGGCATATCTTTCAAAGATCTCATATTCGAGCAGCATCAGTTGTTTTCACCGATCATCTGAAACTATTTGTCAGTTTGTTTATTTTTACGTTCATTTACCTACATACATACTTATACATAAATATTATCGCATTGCTTTTGCATTCGTTGAAACTTTATCTAGCAACATTTTCTTTGGTTTTGTTTTTTTTCATATTACTCGCCACAAAAGTGACAATTAATTAACGAGAATTCGTGTAGACCAAGCCCACAGTTGGAAAAATAAACAAAACGTACAGAAGAGTAAAGTGTGAGCGGAAGTAATTATTGCGCTCCAAAGTGAGCACAGGATAATTAGCGAATGGTGACAGAAACAGAAGTTAAAAAATGATAAAAGGAGAACAAAAAAACTTAAACATCATCTCAAATCACTGCTTTTGACGCGTCGGTTGCGCGTCACGCCGCTCACAGCGGATGCTCTTGCAACTGCGATTACATTTTAATTGAATTACCGTGTCACCCCCACAGCAGGGGATGGTAATAAAAATTATGAAATATTTTGCCAACCGAAACAACGAAAGTGGATTTAAAGAAAATTCTGCCTCAGCAGCCAATTATATTGCCACAATTTATGGCCATCTCGCCCCCCCCCACGAGCCTTGTTGCGGCGGCACCTGCCCGAAAACCTCCGCATTCTATTTGGTAATTTTTACTGATCCGCTGATGTCTTTTTTTTTACTTCTCTTTGCGTGTATGTGTTTTGTTTATTTCTATTAGCGCACTCAGCAAAACCATTGTTTCCTTTCAATTTGTGTTGCTTTTAAAAATTTAATTACCATGTAAATCATCAAAACAAACCACCTCGCTTATCCGCTTAGATTTGTAGTGCATTAGGAAGTTTGACGAAAAAAAAGTATTTGCTTCTTTTACTGAGGGCATGTGTGAATCGGTAACAAAGTTTGCGGCAAGTAAATTTTTGACAACTATGAGGTGAATAAAATTTCAGTAGTTCATGAGGCTAATGAAATTTTTGACAAATGCATAGAAAATTTTGACAATCGCAAAGATTGTTGCTGTGTGTAATTTTTCGTAAAACAAAAGTTTAAATTGATGAAATGCAATCAGTGATGGTAGATGTTTTCTTAAAATATTAATTTCACTTCAATTTGTAATAGTTTATTCCGAATATATCTGCGGTTATCAAAAATTTACTGCTGTCAAAAAAGATTTCATTTTACACAGCAGATTGGCAAAACTGTCTCACCATAGTAAAAATATTATTCAACAGCTTTCCCCATGGAACTTTGTAACCGATTCACACACGCCCTGAATCATATTTATTCTTTTTATTTCGCCAATTTTATGACAGAATAGTTAAAGCGCCTCAATTTAGTGTCGTTCAATGTTTCAAGTATCGATATACTATAGACTATAGATATGAATTGATCAATTGAAATGCATATAGTTACACATGTTTCGAAAGTTGAAACGTTCAGCTTTGTCATTTAATTTGTCTAATAAGAGTGAAATTAATAAACAGTTAATACTTTGTGGTACGGATTCACCAAAGGCTAGGTTACTGCGGTTTCCACTTTTCATAAGAATTAGGCTAAAATTCCCTCTATCGAGACCTCATGTATACCCGTCTATTTTCAGAAGTGACCGAATCACGAATAAGGATTCGTTTTCCCCAGGCCGACTTCGACGGTAATCGTTAGACGCGTAGCCTTTATGGTTTCCATATAAAATGCCGTTGGAAAGTGTCCGATAATAAAAAAAAATCACTGAGGAACGATGAAGTAGTACTAGACACCTTTTTCTGTTCCATTTAATACCTGGGACAGTTTTGCGCAGTTACCACAAAAGGGAGTTATGTTTGAAAGTGGTGAGATTGCCCCATTTCTGAAAGAATTGATCGGTTGCATAGTTTTTTTACTTTCTTAACCAACTCATCCACGATATAATTCTCCAGACGTCTTTAATGTTATAAGAACAACCCCTAAACATTCAAAAAAAAAAAAAAAACTTAAACAATTACAGTTTGTATGAACTGCCACAAAATTTGGCATGCGGTGCATAAATGAATCTCTGCATATGCGTATGTACATACTTTTGTATATATTCTACATCGTTAAAAACATTTGTTCGCTATGAATTTATTTTTATAAGCCAGTATAATTTATTTAATATTTTTGGCGCGCCGCAAAAGTCATTGTTCTCTCGTGTGGTTTTGAGAAACTTTCCACCATTTCTAATCGTATATAGTTTTGTCAGTTATTTTTTTTTTAGTTTCAGTTCGTAATTGTGCTCGTTGCAATTTTGTGTCAAATGTTAATACTTTCGTCTGAGGTTTGTTTTAGATTTTTTGGAGGAAAATTTATCATTTATACTCTTATACATATATACATATGTACATGTATGGGGAATTCCACGCCGAATCGGACACCATTTGGTTTTTGTATCTCGCGATTGTTTTCATAGTTTTTTTATGTTATAGAATAGTAGCAACTGAGAGAGGCCTCCCTGATTTTTTTTTTTATTTAGCCGTTTTCGAGATATCGAATCTGTATGTTGCCCTACTAAGGTAATTTGTTTAACCCTTTTCTTTTTCAAAACACTTTGTGAGTTTAAAATCAGAAAAAAAAATTTCAAAATTTCTGTGACTGCCAGCTGTTTTATGGAATACTCACATATTTTCCACGTATCTTGGAACATAGAAAATAATAAAGGAATGTTAATGCTTCGCAATTTGCATCCTCGAAACGAGGCCTATGCAAAATACCACAGGAGAAAAGGTGTCGTAAAAATTCCACCTGTCGTTTGCCACCCTCACACATGCATTCATATAAACATCTCAAACATACAACCATCGGCCCAAAAATTTGCGACGATTTCAACTTTTTTCCCATGCGTTTTACTCGCATGCATAGTAATATACGTACATACATACATACATACGTACATAGTAGTACTATATATTATTTTCAAAATTAAAAATAAACATGAAAACACCGCATGTTTTAAATTTGAACTAGCCGCCAAATTATTTTTAGTGTATTTAAGTGGGGGAGAAGAAAGTCATTTGGCTACCAACAACAACAACAACAAGCGCCAACAACTGCACGAAAGCTAAGAGATTGGCAATAGCAGCAGCAGTGGCAGCCGCCACAGACCAGACGAGGCGACAGCGACAATTTAATGCTGTAATTGCTACGCCTTTCATGTGATTTTGCTTTAAACTTTTAGACAGCAAGCATCTCGCTTTGCAAAAGTGAAAAGAAAAATAAAAACTAAAAACTAAAAACAAAAGGCAAAAATAATTTCTAAAAATATGTATGAAAAAAACATTACCATTTCTTACACCGCAATTTATGCGCGTAGGAATTTTAATGATGTTGAGAAAACGTAAACAACCACATTTTTCAGGTGACTTTTAATGGAATTATGATGTGCTTATGCTTTATTTATTGTATATACATATACATATGTATGGTATACATGTACATATACAAGCTTAAGCAAGTAATCAAAGTTCGCAAAAAGTTCTTGCAAAAGTAGCTTAGTCCTACAAATTTAATTTAATCCTTTGATGCCTTTTGCATTAAAAACCAAAAACCACTTCCGCCCGGTCGAGTCCTAACTTTTAATCTCACATCTACTTGTTCAAAAAAATAAATAAATAAATAAAAAATTAAATAAAGCACAGCTAACACCTTCATCTACTACCCTACCTCCCACTCTCCATTTTTTTTTTCAACATTACTGCTGTCTACAAAGTTTCGCAAAGTATCGTCAAGTTCCTGTTTTGTTTTTTGTTTTTTTTTTACAAAACCCGGCAGCAGTGCGAATTAGTAGAACCACAAACTTTCCGTACTCGCTCAAAATTGAATCCTTATATCTCCTGCACTCTCCTCTACTCGTACAACTATTTTGCATATAAATCTGTTTATCGTCCACCTGGTACGCAACTGCTTTATTTACCTTACTCACCGCGCGCCTCCAATGGCCGGCCGCCGTTTACAGGTCTCTCGTCTGTTAATAGCAAATTAGGAATATCGATGGTAACTCTACTTATTTCAGTTTCAAATTGGCCAAATCTACATCCTTTCATCTTCAAATTGCGTGTTGATAGCAGCGCTTAAAGCATTTAATTAGATGAGCTTGAGACGCTTTCTACATACACACATACATACATATACATATTTCTATTAAAATTCGTAAATATTCGCCATTAATGTTTCAGCTTAATTAGTTGGAAAATTCATTAGCCACCGCCACTCAATGCATTAGTGGATTTAAGTAGATATGCTATAAATATTTTGTAAACACTAAATTCTTCTAAATTTTAAGAGGAGAAATCACTGATTCAAGGCTAATTTAATTGGAGAATCGATTAAATTTAACAAATTCAACTGTGCGTGAATGTTAAATGTTTCTTGGACTTACTTAGTTCCATTTCGTTAACGAATTATAATATTTACGTGAAGTGCCTAATTTTTATAAATATTAACTAATCATGGGATTCGTCAAAAAAAAAAACGTTCACCATATTAAACCTATAAATTTGTTTTCCCTTCACAGTCGTAGCGTAGGCTTTTTTGTCCATAGTTAAGTTAACGAATGGGTTTTAATATCTAGTAATCGGTTTTTGCTTCAACAGATTAATATCAATGTTCCTTCAAGTTCCGCTAGGGTCTAGACAATTGTGATACCATCTTCAAAAGTAATTTTGAAATTGCGCGATTCCTTTCGTAGTGTGCTTATTAAATCAGCTTAGAGTGAAAAGTTTCTCAGTTCAGTTTAATCAAAATTTTCTCGAAATTTTTTTTGCTAACTAATTACCGAATCCAATAATTTCTAACGAATGTCGTTATCCTGTTAACCCTATGTCATAACACATGTTCTAATTATCACACAAAAAAAAAACCTTTTAGGGCGCTAATTTTTGGGTCGGGGTAATTAGTTAGCAAAAAATTATCTTATCGTATTCTGCATACCAAAATAAATTTTCGTGAAAATTTTAATTATTTTGAAGAATTCTTTTTCTTCTAATTTTTTGAATTCATCTACTTGAAATTATTCCCCGAGCCAAAAATGTTGCGCCCTAAAAAATTTTTTTTTTTGATAACATAAATGAAGTGGCCTAAAATTTTACGTCGCCTCCGATCAGCGAATGGATTTTATGAGAAGCTTTTTCAAGGCAGAAATACACTCGAGGGTTTGTCATTGCCTGCTGAGGGGCGACCGCTGTTAGAAAAAAAAACTTTTTCTAATTAAGATGTTGCTGCGACCAGGTATCGAACCCAGGTGCTAAGGAGTCGAAGTAGGCACCTCTAAGCACTTAGCCACAGCATACAGTGGTTCAAAACTGGCATTTAGTATTCACAATTCACTGAAGCCTTCATTTTTCACTCGATTTCATATTTTTTTTTTTTAACTAAATGAAAGCTAATAAGATTTGCAATATACCAGTTGAGCCCGAGCCGAACAGGAGAATCGATTTTCTTCAAAATTTCGACTTTTTCTGCCATTTGCACTAAAACATTTAATACAAACAAACAAAAATTCAAAAATCGGGCTCAACGATTTACGATCTTAAATCTATAAAAAAAAAAATTACCCATACGAAATCAATTGCAAATCAAATACAAACAACGAAAACGAACAATGAGAAGCAAGAGAATAGAATTGGCAAATAGAGCGGCAAAGCAAGCTAAGGAGTGGAATGAAGCATTGATTTCCACAGCTTTAACTGATACGCCAATGACCGTCGGCAATAATTGCAGAATGTTTGCAATTGAATTTGATTTGTTGCCAATTGAGTTGTTGTTGATAAAATCAAACACACACACCGGGACGTGCACGCATTTTGGAGATGTTGTGTAGAAAGAACTTGGTTTAATTTTATTATTGCATTTTTCGTTCTGACAGCTTATTACTTTGCTTTTAGGCATTTTTGTCTTGCCCTTCGTAAACATGTACATATATATTTATATACATATGTATATAGATGTATATTTCGGTCGCAATGTATTTGTTCGTTAAGCTTAGCCGCAGCATAAGCAATTATTGCGTAACTCTTGGTAGTTTTGTGTAAAATTGCATTAATGCAGTTAATGAGAGTTTGTCTCAAATTCTCCCTGAATTAAATTCAATATCCAAATAATTTGTTTAGTACCTAATCGAATGTTTTAATAATATTTTATTAGCGCTTACACAATATGTTATTGTTTGGCTGAGCTTCTGCTCCGATTTGCGGCGTGCGCCTTGATGTTGTCACACAACCTACAGTTTTACGCCGATTCCGAATGGCGATTGTATTTTATTTTATGAGAAGCTACTTTTCATGGCAGAATACACTCGGGGACCTGCCCTTGGGTTGCCGTGGGTTGACCGCTATTAGAAAAAAATTTTATATTTTATTTTTTGATGTTGGTCGTAAACTGGGCTCGAACCCCGGCCCTGGGGAATGGTAGTGCGCACTGCTAACTACTACACCACAGCGGTCGCCATAGTAATTATGCAGTATGATTTGGAAAAACTCTCCATTTGAATGTATCTTAAGCAGTGATAAAGGGTTGCCCTCTTAATTTCTTGCTTAACGAAGACAAGGAATATTCAAACTTTTATCAAATGTTTGTCAGTGTACTCTGTTGCCGGCAATAAGAAAACGTGTCGCCCACCGAAACAAATGTATCGCCGGTAATATCGCCATCGTATCGATTTCTTATTACCAGTCGCTCTAAAGCCTCCGCCGAAGGCAACTCGCCTGGGAGAGTCGTTTTCTTATCGCTTCAGGCGATATTTGGAATAATTTTATTATTTTTAAAACTTCACTAATTTTTTGTGTACAAAATTGGAACTTAGAAACGGATCTAATTCTTTCTTTCGCTATAGGTCTTCCCATTTTTTCAATCCTGTCTTTGGTATAAATTATACGCTTTTGGATAATTCTGTTGACGCGAAATTGATAAGTTTGGAAATTTTTGATAACTTATTTATTCCAAAATTGACATGAAAGAAATGATGTTGCCAATTTGTCACCACGGCAATAAATCAGTGAGTCGCCAATTATTTGCCATTGACGATTGTTGCCTATTTGTCATGTTTTGCATGGCGGGTGTTAACTATGTGCTTATGTATATGACCAGTGGGAAAATGTAATGTATAGTTATCGAAAATATAATCAGTAAAACAACCCTTTCACAATCGAAAATGCATTTTTCCCCCACGGCGATGTCCTAAGAAAAGTGGGGCGTTCCATATTGCATTACCTAGTATCGGGACATGATTGTGATTTAGTATGAAATTTTTGGGACTTTTGGATACATTAGAATGCTGATTACATAGTTGACAGTAATCGAGAACTCATAAGAAATACATTACACTAATTATCACGCATTTAATACATATCCTCTGGCTGCGTGTATAAGTTTGTAGGAAAACTCATTAAGTCCCATAAGAAACTTCGCTCTATTTGCGCTGAATTAATTTTGTATTTTTTTTTCTTTATTATACATAGTGATACAAATGTTGTCTAGCCTTCTGTGGAATTCCCTTAAACATTTCTGGGCTTAAACGTATAAATAATAGTTAAAATAGCACTTTGCGTATTATTGTGTGTACTTAGTTTAAATGAATAGATAACTGAGTCTACTACAAATATACATGAGGTGCCTAATGGTTTAGGGTGGAAAACTATTGTAATGAGGCACGCGAAGATTCTTACTGTGTGCAGTCATACAGACATACATATGTAAATGTGTATGTACTACGCTTGTATTTAAAAAATATATAAATAAAACGAGATAACGTTCTAAGAAAATTTATTTATGCATACTTACATAAGCATTGGACTGTATCATCGCCGCTTCTTGAAAATTTATTAACTCTAAAAATTTCACTTAATAGTAAATGCGAAAAAATGGTGTCTAAGCGAGTGCTAATCGTATGAAATAAGCGAAGTTTACCAATATTTCTGTAGCACTCGCTTTGCACTGAGATAATTTTTGTAAACACATTCATACATACATATGTAGGTATTGTGTACATTAGGACTTCTGCAATAATGACATAACTCAAAATTTCATTTATTTAAGTTACAGCGGCTATTTTGCTAGATAACCAAATTTTTCTGTGCTACATCGACACATAATTACTTGACACCAATCCGACAGGCGGCGCAGTTGTCTTATTTGTCAGAAAATTGAAGTTAGCAGCGTGAATATCGGCATGAGTAAAAACAGTCGATCGGTTAATGATGTGGACTTATTTTCAATCTGATTCTTACTACAACTTTATAAAGCGGTCGTAATTTGAAATTATACAAATTTATGAAAATAATTTACAATAATTACGTTTATGTAATATTACTGCTAAATTAAGAAACGCGAAAACTTTAATTGACTCTGCTCAAAATTGTCATAATTTGCAGAACGCCATCGATTTGTACATAATAAGCCCTTCTACGAAAGTTTAAAAAAACCAAAGTCTGTTAAATTTGTCATGTTATTTAAAACTATTCATTAAAATTCATAGTCATCGCCATATGGACTCATCGAAATTTTTAGTTAACAAATATCTTGAAAGAAAATATATGAATAAAGTCATGTACCTACATACCTATAGGGAAGAGTTAGTTTGAACTTCCTAAACTCGAAACGCAGTTTTTTATGCTGGTTTTTAAGATAATGGTTTTTTGTCTTTATAAGCTGACAAATTCAGTCAAAGCAATAAGTACATACCATTTGGTTTGATGGGATCAAAGCTAGCTTATAGCTGGTCAAATTCAAAAATTAGGTGGTTCTCACAAAAAATCAAATATTTCCAGGCTCTGGCTACATATGCACCTATACATACAAATGTATAAATATGTATATGAGTTAAAAAGATGAGCAGAAGAAGCTTTGTGTTAGAGTCGCATTTCAGAAAAGCGCAAAAATTGAAACACTTCGCAAATTTCAAATATTCAACTGCTGTCAAAAATGTCACATTGTCACATTGACGGTGGTTTCACATGCTCCCCAAATCTCACAAACACAAACGAAAGAGCAGGGAATGGCCACAGGACCTCCGACTGTGCAGTACCAAAGAAAACAATGCGTGTTTATGTTATGTGTATACACTAGGGTGATTGACTCGGTTTTTCCAAACCGGTTCCCATCGTCGTGTTTTTTTTTTTTGTGAGGTCTATAGGCGGTTTTTTTGATCGAACAAACTGGGTTTTTTTCATTTCATCTAAAGCTTGATCTCTAATATAACTTTAAAGTTTTTGAAAGTTTTGCAATAAATTATGTCCTAGGTTATTTTGGGATGAACAGTATAACATATAACAAATCATCCTGTATACTTGGCGCCTAAACGCTTTTTTCTTGTTTGGCCGAGCTTATCTTCGCATTCGTGTTCAGCTTTTTTATGGCAGAAGTACACTTGGAGGGTTGCCATCGTCTGCCGAGGGGCGATAGCCGCTTGAAAAAACTTCTGTTGATGTTGCTGCATCCAGAAATTGAACCAGGGATCTCCAGAGTTGCAGTAGCTTGTAACCTGTAAGCATTCGGATACGGCGGCAAAGCCGAAAAATGTCAGAAAAAATGCGATAAGGTATTAAAAAGACGACCAAACGTGAATTTTTCACTGATTTTCGTTTCAAGTTTGATATAAAAAAAACGATTTTACTTATTTTGCATTGCTCTCTTTTTTAATAAAAGCTATCTTTACTGTTAATAGTTTAGTTGAATTTTTTGGTCATGACTTCATACAGCAAGATACGAATTTTCACAGTATAAAAACTATGTAAAATAAAACCGGTTTATCCGGTTTTTTCTTTCTTTTAATTTCAAAATCGGCAACCGGGTTTTTTCAAATTGTATATTTTCGAATAACTCGAAAATCGGTTTTGGAAAAAAGGCGAATAATCGGGTACCCTAGTATGCACATATGTATGTACATACACTGCCGGCAAAAAGTATTGGCACAGCGAATTTTTCACAATATATGCACCCATTTCTATTCTAATATTTTTCCGCTATTTTTTTTATAAAAATATAGTTCATTCTACAACAAAAAGCATAAAAATATAATTTCTAAACTTTGTGCAAAACTCGCGAAAATTCAATACATTTTTAAGCAAATTTTCAACTTTTTAATCAGATTTTTTGGAATTTTCTTGAGTATGCAGTTTTGTAGCCCATTGAGTGCTAGTAAAAAAATGCAGGTTCCGAGTTAGTCAAAAATCGCATTGATTTTTGAGAATTTTTTCGTTGAAGCTGTTTTGCACTTTTCCAATATAAAGTATTTTCGAAAAAATTTGTGTGTATGGAAGAGACTGCGTGAAAAAAATTTACAAAAATCAACGGTAATTCCTAGCTACTTAAAATTTGTACTTTATTATAATAAAATTGATGGGGCTACCACTCTGAATAAAAAGTTGAAAGTTGGCATGAAAATCTGCTGAATTTTCGCGAGTTTTTCACAAACTTTAGGAATTATATTTTTATGATTTTCGTTGTAGAATGAACCATATTTTTATAAAAAAATTAGCGAAAAAATATTAGAATAGAAATTGGTGCATATAATGTGAAAAATTCGTTGTGCCAATATTTTTTGGCGGCAGTGTATGTATATGAGTGAACAAAAAGCATGTAAACAGCTCAATTCAGAAACATTTACGAATTTTTTTATAGCATTCCTATGTATATTTTCGATTTACACCATTTTTTTCCAAATTTCACATTTCTTTCTCCTTCTGCGTGTTTTTGTGACGCACATGACACGCCTAAATGACAACACCACCACCACCAACAATTGTGTCAGTCACGTCGAAAGCATTCGCGGCAGCAGCAATGACAATTCTTGGGAAAAAACAACAAGCAAGCAATCAATGCAACAACAATCCACATCGTCAACATCGATTTGCCATTTTGCCAAGTGTTTGCTGCGGGTGGGAGTCGCTTGCTCCCCCCTAATGTCTCGCACCGTTAAATGCTGGCTATTTGAGTATATTTTTGGCTTATAATTTGTATGCATTATTTTCCAATTTCGCTACCAAATATTCATGTGCGTACATGCATACTTACATGCAAAGTTTCATAAATATTTTTGGCTTTAGGTAGTTTCACTTAATGGCATTAGCAGCCATGTTAGCCATTTAACTTTTGCTGAGATTGTGACATTTTCATCAAAATCAAGCTACCAGATTGAAAGTTATAATTAAATTTTTTGCTGAAAAGAATTTGGTCGACAAAGCAAAAAAAAAAATTATTTTTTAAATTGATAAAAACAAAAACGAGTTGCGCATTTGGAAGTTGCAGAAATACAAAATACCACTGTAACTGCAAGGAAGCCGGTACAAAATGTTCAAATGTCCTTTTGTGAGAAAAAAATGGCTTAAGCCCCTGCGGCGTGAGCAAGGAAAGCCTTCTAAAATATCTGTATATACATATGTTCTCAACATTGATGGTGAGCAGTTAACAAGTCCGATTTTTTTTTTTAATTTATTCTGCGATTCAAATGTGACTCTAGAGGAAAGGACTGTATTCAAATCTAAAGTTACATACATATGCCATTATCCATTGCATTTCGAGGTAACATTGCATTATTTGTATGTACAAATTTTCACTACATATGTATATCATGTACTAGACTTGTTTGGTTTCCATGCAGGTTCTTGCTGTTCATCTAAAAAGACTAAAATACTTACACCCATTTACTGCGAAAGAAATTACCATCTCGAAATTCTTTAATTTATTTTTAAATATTAACAATGTGGTAACGCTGCTAGCAACATGAACAAATTATGAAGCTTCAAAAATCCCAGTATCCTTAAAAAAGTTGTTTATTGAAACTACCTTCTTTTTATACCCGAGCGCACTTGTGCACAAGGGTATATTAATTTTGTTCACATAACGGTTGTTTGTAACAGCCAAAACGAATCGAGATAGATATAGACAAATGTATACATAAATGATCAGG
>NW_016164269.1:30312-32404 GCF_001687245.7 Rhagoletis zephyria | reverse complement strand
AGGTCGCTCAATGCGCTCAAAGTTTTCCATGTATTTTAAATGCGTAGAATCCACTTTTCGTATAAATCGCAAAAAAATTCTTTAAAAACAATATTCTTCGATCGGAGAACTCCCAATAATAGTACCCAATTACTTATTTAACCATTTTTTCATAGTAACTATATTTCATAGGTCCGCCAAAACCCCTGGAAAATGCAATGTGGGTATACATAAAAAACCTTTGGTATTACAAAATTGTTGAATAAATAATTGGGTATTGTTATTGGAAGTCTCCTGAAGAAAACTAGAGCTTCTCGATCGAAAAATATTGATTTCCAAGAATTCTATACCATTACTACGAAAATTTCCTTTTTTCCGACATTTAAAACTTTGAGCTCATTGGTCGCTAATATATTTTCTAATATTTTTTTGATTTTAAAATAAAAAAATAGGAGTATTTTTCGGTATAGAAAATCCTAGGGGGTGAGAGCATTAATACTCCGACTTTACTAATTTTTTTTTTGGACCACCCTTATTTACATTCATCTATGTGGCTTCATAGTTGATGTATACCAAGATATTATCCCTGAAGTCGCACATCTCACAGTTTGTAGGCAAACCACATATATATATGTACTTTGAGGCAAGTTCTGCATATGCAAGAAAGAACATTTAATTTTGCATTGAAACTAGTAGAAAATTAACAACCTCAACTATAAAATTTACTACAAATAAGGTAATTTTGATATACGCATAAATATTCAACTGCATTATTCTACTTGAAAACGAACTTAAATGCAACCAAGCAATTAATTAACCTTAACTGAAAATTTCTCCATTCAAGCAACTTAACTTTAACAAAGCCAAAAAATAAAAAATAAAATAATGACGAATATCTCTGCTCCAGTTTTTCTACCATTCGTCTTGGTGAATATTTAATGAAGAAAAAAGTTTTTTTTTATGCAACAATTCTGTTATCCTTGCGACTCCGTTTGTTTGAAGAGCACCTGAGTAAAAATGGGATGCCTTTTCTTACCTTAGTTTCCCCCTTTTTTAACCATTTGTATTTCATTAACGCATTCCCTGTTGGGCAATTATGTAAAATCTTGGCCATTTTCACCATATTTTCTGAGCGGTTTGCAAATATTTGAGACTAATTTAAAACATTTATAATTTAAATATACAATGTGATGGGGCAAGGGGAACTATGTATCTGTCATTATACGCCACAGTTTATGTAGGTACATACAGTCGGTGTCAAATGTTAGTATACTCCTTTTTCTTATATAATATTCACAATTATTTTCATGGCAAATATTTTTCTAAAATTTTGTATGAAAATTTAGTTCATTCTGTAATTTAAGCCATACAAATCAAAGTTTCACTCTTTATATAAACTTCACAAAAAATCAAGAAATTTTCATAAAAATTTTAAAATTTTTATTTAGAATTTCGAATATGCCGTTTTGTAGACGGTTCAGTTTTAGTAAAAGAAAGTGCAAGTTTCAAGTCACTAAAAATTTCCGTTGATTTTTTAGAATTGTTCTGCGGAGAGTGTTGCGCATTTTCTTCCATATAAAAAGAGATTTTGATCATGCGTTGCTATTAAAACTGTACGGTCTACAAAACTGCATACTCGAAAATTTTCTAGAAATTCTGAATAAAAATGTTGAAATTTGTTTGACAATTTTTTGGATTCGGTGAGAATTTTGTATAAAGTGTGCAACTTTGATTTTAATGGTTTATATCACCGAATTGGCTATATTTTCATAAATTACTAATGAAAAAATTCTCCATGAAAATTGTTGTGAATATTATATTAGAAAATACCACAATAAACTAATATCCATAAATATATAAATAAAAATATTTTTAGCTGCCCTTTCTCTGGGTGTAGGCTCATATTTGATAAGGTACTAATCATTATAACTATAAATAGGCAATCATGTTTCCTTTACACCCCTTTTACGGCTAAACTATACTTCTAAGGTATAAACAGTTATATATCATTAGAAAGGTATTTTGATGCTGATGTGCAGGCAATTTTTAAAATTTCAAATCAGTTTAAAATAGAGCGAAAAAATCAATTCAAAAGTCACACCAATACCAATGC
>NW_016164269.1:0-28085 GCF_001687245.7 Rhagoletis zephyria | reverse complement strand
CACCACATGACATGATATCACTTGATGTGGCATCAAAGGCAACATCATTTGGCATAAAATGAACCAAAATAAATAAGATTTAGATAGAGGTGAAAAAAGGGATAAAAAGGAAATACAACTGAAGAGTGTGCGATGTTATATTGTGGTGTGTTATGCTTCATATGTTATGTTATTTATTCTTATGTTATGGTTATGTTATGTTATACCAAGTACTAAGCTAAACTCCCCTCCACTTAACCCATTCCAACTAATGTTATTTTAGCTCATTCAACTTACATAAACTATCCTTAATTTCATCGGTTGAATTTCAACCGCTGGGCGAACACTAGTATAAATAAACCAGCAAACATATAATTTTCTTCATTGGCGCTGCAACCGCACCTCGCTTCTCTTCTGTGCAAACTTGCGACATTATAAAACCTTAAGCGAAGAAGCCTAGTCCTTCTTCAGTTGATCTCTTCTTTTACGAAAGTCACTATTTCAGCGTCTGCAAGTTTTTGTAGACCGAATTTGGCCAATTATTGCACTAACTCCCAAGTATACCTTGACTATACTTTTAAACTAAGTCCTATTAACCCAAATACATACCCCAATAATATCTCCTGATGTTATACTAATTTGCCTGGAGTCCCTAAAGCATTATTTTAGTTATGATCCTGACCAGATCCCCACATGTTTTCATATAAATTCTGCTGATTATCTCTATGAGCCGTTAACAGCCTTATTTAATTTGTATCTTAAATAAGGCATCTTTCCAACTTTATAGAAGGAATCGTTCATAAATTCGCTACGTAAAAGCGGCACATAGCTAAGCTCTCTGCAATTCTTACATTATCTGAGACCATTTTTACAAACCAGTTGACGCATTCTATCTCCTCTAACAACTCGCACTGTCAACATGGATTTCACAAGGGCAAATCAACTTCAACAAACTTACTTGAGTTCACAATCTATATTTCAAAAGCGTTTAGTAAAAACAAAAATGTGGATGTTATACACATTTATATACCGAGTTCAGTAAAGCATTTGACAAAGTATGTCACTTGTTGCTCATCTATAAACTTGATCTTCTTGATCTTCAACCTAATTTTCAACATCGGATTTCTTCAGAGATATCCCTCTGATAGATCACAAAGGGTAATGTTTAAAAATACTATTTCTGATGCCATTTATATTACTTCAGGAGTCCCGCAAGGTAGCCGCCTAGACCCGGTTCTGTTCTTGCTTTGTATAAACGCTATTTCTATAGATATAAAATAAAATTAAATTAAATTAATGTACGCAGATATTGTGAAACTTTATAAATCGCACGTATTAACTAAAGAAAAGCCTTTGCTACAAACAGACTTAAATAACATGGCTAACTGGTGTAATGTAAACCCTATGCGTCTAAATCTGGAAAAATGTAAAGTAATGAGCTGTTTAGCCAGTTTCTTATAAAATAGGTAACTATAATTTGGAACAGGTGTACAATTTTGTGAACCTTCACAGTGGATTCTAAACTTCACTTCAAGACATTTTTTTTTTTTCAACTTGAAATGGCCTTGACCCCATGCGCCCAATTTAGGGTTAAATTAAGTAAATATCTACATGCAGACTTCTCCTTATCATCAACATACAGCGAATCTTAGGTGACACCACTATTTCTCATTTCAAATTTCAAACTAAACCCTTTCCAGCATTGTTTACCAACATTGTTCCGCTCGAGCAATACGTTATTGCTTAATATATCTTCCCTGCAAAAAATTGTGCGACTAATCTCTAAAAAGAGAGTATTCCGACATTAGTCGCAATCGGGTACAATTGGGCATTAATTAGTCGTACGATACTAGTTATCGTATGGGTATAATTGGAGATCAGTTAGTCTTGATTCATTCCTTACGGGTATAATTCGAGATCAATTAGTCTCCGACCCATCTCTAACAGGTAAAATGAACGATTTAACGTATATGTGCGAACTTAGTCAATGAATTTTCATGTGCGGCGTTGGCACAAAGTACTATCTCTATTAACAAACCGGAGAACCTTGGTTCGAATCGCCGCTGGCATACATTTTTATTTTTTAAACGTGACTAGTCGCGTTTTTACCCAATCGGGTATAAAGGGGAACAATTAGTCTCTTCATAGGACATGCTCGAACAAAAGCGAACAGTTCATTCCATATAAAGAGATCAAAAGTGGTATTAGTCCCATGTTCCGTAGCGGATTTCTCCCGGAGCCACCCCGGATGAGTCGCTTTTTTGCAGGGTTTTTAATGACATCTCCGACAGACTTGTGTGTATGTGTGTAAACACCTTGCTCTGACAACCTTTTCTTCAAAATGTAATTAATAAACCAACCTATGTAGATTATATTAACTAAGCTATTGAATGAGTAATACGAAACTGCACAAATTAAGCATTCAATCAGGTATATCAGACTCTATGCAACACATTCTATATAAGTGCATATATACATACATATGTATTTCTGTATAATATCGACGAAAGGCTTATGGACACACACATAATATGTATTAACATATTATTTTAACTAATAATAGCACGAATTTATATATATCAAACTTCGTAAAAAAATTATAAAAATTCAACGAACTTTAACAATTGCACCCAACAGTTTTAAATTTTATATTCAGAATTTTTTGAAAAGTTGTAGGTATGCAGCTTTATAGCTCATTTAATTTTAGTAGGTTAAAGTGCAAATTTCAAGACGCTAGAAAATCGTGGTGATTTTTATAGCCGAGCGCACTTGTGCACAAGGGTATTATAACTTTGTTCACATAACGGTTGTTTGTAACGGCCAAAACGAATCGAGATAGATATAGACAAATTTATATATAAATGATCAGTATGAAAAAAGAAGCCGATTAAGTCATGTCTGTCGGTCCGTCCGTCCATGTACACGATAACTCATATAACGGTGAATTCCAGAAATGCTTGAAAATTCGATATTTCGAAATTTAAGAGCGCTAATTTACTAAAAATTGTTACCTACTCACAACAATCCCTTAAAAGGAAATAACTATATAAGTTTATCACATTAAGTATAACTGAACATACTAGCGAAGATGTATGAAAAAGGGGTAAAACCACCCCTGTTTACCTTGTAACGGTAGTTTTTAGAAGGCGGAAACTATATTTAATACTCACGGCGGATATTTAATGTTCTTATCAACCCGAACTTAAACTTTTTTACTTGTTAATAATTTTTTTGGCTGGCGGGTTTTTGCATTTTCTTCCATATGTTGAGTAACATTGCTCCGTTTCTCAAAAAATGTATGTTTATCCTATACTACGTTCACGTGGAGCCATTCACTCGAGTTTAACGTTTTGAGTTTATGAAGAACTGTTGAATGTTCTCACTGGCGTGTCTAAGAAATTCAGAGTTTAATTAGACATTCGTTTGTTTACTTTTTATTATTCACATTTAGCCTGTTCCCCTACTCCAGGATTTAGACAGAAATGGTTCGAAGTAGCCGTGGTGTAGAATACCAACCATTTAGCAAAAAAAAAAGAAAACTGTAACTCGATAGAACTTTTCATTAGCCACGCCCATTTCTAGAATATTCTTTGATTGAAAAATTTGTGAAACAAATAATGCTAACGAAGCGATATTCTGCCGAAATCCGCTGTAAAATCAACGTTTCGCTAATTTTTTCTAGGGGTTCGTCGCCTTAAAGAAATTTTTTTTTGTGTTTTCGGCCAAAATAAATGTGTGGCCAAGAATACCCCGACTTCCCCTACGTTTACTTTCGATAACGCAAAATTGATAACCCTCAAACGCTAATACTACCCAACAGAAAAAATTATCATTTGATATAAATAACCAACTTGAAGTTAGCTTTCTCGCAGAATTTCGATAAATACCTAACTTCTAATTAGCTATGGCAAAATCAACTTAGAGTGAATTGTAAGCTCATGCAAGAGTCATGCAGACATAATCGGGAGTTTTTTTTTTTTTTTGGCAAGTTTCTGTTTAAATATCTTCATACAGAAATTTCTTTGAATACACTTTTTTCTGCACTTCACAGCTGCTTTTTCAAATAAAATGAGGATTGAAGTTTTATATTATAGTATTTATGTTATGTCTGACGGCATTCGAATATATATTGTTAAAAAGTAAATAGATAAATAAGTAACAAATTTAAAAAGTTAGTTCAGACTTATTGAAGGGCTACCCAGATCTGACCTTTTTTCGGTCCTCGCCCCTCAAAAGTAGTTAGCTTTTTTTCTAACAATATATACAGTGAATAGTCAGCACCAAAGTTCGCGTAAGCAAATTTAAGTTAGATTTCGGCTGACATCATTTCCTGCAGGGTATATTATGACGATATATCTTTAAGCTGCTGTTCGATTGTGTGCATTATATTCACTAATACATGCTTTGCAAACAACTTCATTAAAGTACCGTAAAATATTTTCAGCTTTTCAAACAACTATAATAAAGCAATAACAACGTATAAACTCTTGGCGGTTGCAGTGGTTAGATATGGTGGGATATATATGCATATTCATCCATACATATGTATGTGTAAAAGTGTATTGCAAAACTAAGCACAGGCGTACATCTGAGATATTAATGAGATCATAATAAAGCCACAACTATGAATAGCTCAATTAATGAATGTATTGAGCAAGGACGAAATACTCGCATCATACCCATCCACATTCGTACAAACTCTAATGTATATATACATATGTATATATATGTGTGTGTATGTATATTAGTATGTCATGCAGCGCTCAAACTTTTGGCCTGAATTCACTGAGGAGTAATCAGTTGAGTGAGCTAATGTACATACATACATATGTACATGCGTATATTGAAGGCGAGCAAAATGTCAGCGGAATGCTTTAGGCAAGAATAATAAACATATGTGTCTATTCAATTTTACTAGCGTAGGCACATGTCCATAGACAACTTTACACAAATTCTTATGGTAATATTTAGGCAATAATATACATATATACATACGTTATATCCTTACAGCGGGTGCATAAGTTTACATTCCTCGAACGTACGTTTGCGCCACAGATACTATCGGCAGCTGTGTTAAATTGATTATCGTCCATACTAAGAGTAACAAAAACAACGGTTATAACATGTGTTGTCTGCCTAACTGAAATGCAATTAGTTGGCGTTAAGTAAAGTTGATGAAATAACTTTTGTAACTTTTATAAAAATTACTAGTAGAACTATTGGCAGCGCTGTTAATAAAATCAAACTACAAAAGTACTAATTACATTGATGTGGCCGAGACGAATAAATGCAAAAAGGACGTAGCAGTGAAGACACGTATTTAGTAAGTAAATGTAGGTAGTAGTAAAAGGCCCGTAAATCTTTGGGCAAAATCTTTCTCTCGAATACTCCAAGAGCCGTCTCATCGGATGTTGTCATTGTCTATGCTTCTGCGCAATATACCAACACGGACATGATGAATGACTTATAGAGTGTGGTTAACCTAACTCCTTATTTGCCTACTAACTCCAAATTATCAGTTATTGGGAAGAGTGATGCTGCATTGAATTTCGATGCTGACATTGTTATCGGTGGTTATGCTAATGCCCAGGTAAACGAAATTTTCTACTTACTCGAAATGCTCACTGTCACGTGGGTGCCAAGGCGCGAACGCGCTGAACTTAAAAAAAGACAACATAGACTTCGCGCTTCTTGTTACCGATGTCATCGGGGTACTCCAGCAAGCGGTTCAGTTCTTCTGCTCTTATTATCCTCTCCAACATCAGATTAAAGAAATCAGGGAATCAGGGATGTATCCCTGTTTGAAACTCCGTTCGGTGGCGAACGGCTCGAAGAGCCACCATTTAGACCTCCCTTTTAGTGCTGTTGAAAGCGGCTTTGAAATCGACAAATAGATGGTTATTGTCGATCCTTTTCAAGCGAGTATAGTATGGAAATATCAGATGGTGCCTGACAACACTGGAAACATGAATACATGAAGTTTTTATATTAAGAAATAAAAAAAACTGCCTTCACATAGACTATGCACCTAAAAAAAAAATCAAATTGGTGTCATCAGTGTAAACTGTACGTTAAGTGGGTTTGAAGCGACAAACAAAATCATTAAAATTCGAATTGATTAAGAATACCAGAAAGTAAGCGACTAAATGGAAGCCAAATTTTAAACAAAAATAAAAAACTTGAAATGCTGTGTAGACTTAGAATATATTTTGGTTTTAAAAGTGGAAAAGAAAGCCATTAGTGCACGTTTATCTAATTGTCAAATCTCTAGCAACCCAAGTGCGGCTATATGCTACTGCAAATGAACGTACTACGTTTGTTTTTTTGTGCGCAAACCTAGTGGCTTAGTTTAAGCTACACCGTGTTCATGCTGGAAAGGAAGTAATAATCATTGGGATAGTTGCCAAAAGTTAAGGTAAAGTAAATGCATACAAACATACATGCATACAAGTATGTATATTCGTTTATGCTTTTATATATTATACATACATATCGCTAGCTTAGAATGAAAAGTTGCTAAGTCTCACTTAAAAAATTTTTCATGGGAGGGGAAAAAATTTCTTATAGCCATTTTCTTCAATTACTTCCCAATGCTATGAATACAACATTTTGGCCATTTAAAACAAAGAAAAACTCCAACTGACTCAGAAGGATTCGATCTTTATTAAAAGATTTCATACTTTTGTTTGCCTAATCGGTTTTTTGGTGCGTCTTTTGGACTTAGCGAATTTTCCTTTCATTAAATATAAACGGGAATAAGTAAAAACAGGTAGTTTGTTTATCCTTTACGAAACAACGCATTTTTAATTTCTCTAGCCTCCTGTATCAATGAGCTGTATGTGCTTATATAAAAAGTGGACTTAGCAGCTTTTCACTCTAAGCTAGCGATATGTGCCTAAATAAAATCAAGCATTTATTGAAAATATATGTGAACATTAGGGTGCTTGTTATTTCCCGAGCTGGGTTTTTTTGCCGTTCCAAAAATTTTAATTTTTCGTCCTAAAACAAATATCTAATCCAAAAAACCTCTTAATTTTCAAATAAATCCCTGCCAAAATCATGTTGAATTTGGCATAAAAATGAAATGGGCTTTTTGGAATTTTTTGCATTTAATTTATTTTTTTCTCTACAAGAAATTTTTTAGGTCTATGATATTCAAGATTAAAGTGATGTTGTGTGTAGAATGTATGTTAGTAGGTATTTATGAAAATGTCAGGTGTTAAGTAGTTTCTTTGAATGAGTAAAACTTGTGCACTTATATTTATAACTTTAGCGGTCAGCGAAAATCCCCCCAACTTCCATATTCTCAGCTTGCATTTCAGCACATCACTCATACGCCGTGTGTGCCGTACGAATCAACCAACCTACCAAGTGTGCTGTGCAATGTACAATTTAATCTTCAATAACATTCTTATAAGAGCGTTCTATTCTTTATAATAAAATAAATAAATGTAAAAAGTCCCAAAAAATCACATGCGAATTGTATGAAAAATTCAACATGATTTCGGCGCAGTTTAATTTGAAAATTGAGAGTTTATTTCTATTGGATGCCTAATTTAAGGACAAAAACTAAAAATTCATGAGACAGCAGCACAAAAAAAAACAACTTGGGAAGTAACGAACACCCTAATATAAATACGTAAATCTGTATGTATGCATACACATGTGGTACATCCATGTGAAAGGATTCATTCAATAAGTCGTTGTCTGCTTAATTGAAGTGATTTTCGCACACTACTGCCTTAATGTTGACCGTAACTTTACTGGCAATCTAAGTTAGATAGAAAATTGTCGTCGTAAGAGTAAAATGGTATACAAAAAGGGCGAATAACAAAACACTAATGCGTGCAGTTGGCTTTGCGCCTGAAAAAAAAGTTTATCTGCAACACCAGCATAACTATTTTCGCGATATGGCTGTACAACAAATACTGTTCGGCAGTGTTAATCCAAATAACCAGTGGAAAAGGATAGCGCAAAGTGATACTGAAAGCTTAAGCCACGCATGGGATTACTATATGCATGTGACAACACAGTGCATTTTAAAAATATTCTTCCCGTTTTTAAAGATGAATTACGAGTATGTTTGTACAGTTATTTAAAAAATTCAACAAATTTAAAGCAAAACTGTCATACAGTAAAGTGTACATTACAAGTATCCGTACATTTTTGCCATTTGGTTTTGAGAAAATTTCTAGAATTAATAACAAAAAATTTGCCAAAAAACATCAGCCGCATTTTAAGCCTTTAAACTTGCAATTCATTGCACTAAAACTGAATACCGAAAATTTTCAAAAACTCTTGATTAAAATAAATAAGAAACACTAAATAAACAAAATAAAATTAGTGAAAATATCGCGCTCCCATTATTTTTTGGACAACTTTATATATTCTTTTATAACTTCGATTGTTTGCTATAGCAATCTGATTCAGTGACGCTAATTGGATAAAAAATGTGGTCGGTTTGATTCTGAGGTTTTAAACGTTCTTGCACCTTTGTATTGGTTTGTCAAACTGGTATTTGTTTTCTTTAAACCGGGGTCTCGGTTCAGTTAAAAAAAATATATAATATAGTATATATATTTGTGTTGGTTTTGTTCAGTAACAACCAAAAGAATATATTGAGAACTTCCTGTATCAAAATCGACTTTTAAAAATTAAGATTGCAACCAGTGATAACAATTAAGTTTCAAATGTATTCTAACATCAGAAGGTAGTTTATGTATAAACAGCAGATAGGTCGTATTGCATATAAATCCTCGATATATAGAAACGTATGTAGCTATGTCATATGCTATACATTGTAGATACTTGAGCGGGATCTTTACAATATACGACATTTTCTTTACTACCTTTTTTTACTTTGAACTTTTTATTTATAAAAAGCAAATAGTTTGGGTACAATATAGGTCTTGTATAATTCACAAGTAGTAGTTAAGTACAACAAACGCTGCCGTGCCATGAATATTATAATTTCTTCCACAAACAAGTCTTTTATGAATTTTTTCTTCAAACACTGTATGAAAAGGTAAGCGCAGTTAAGTTGCACGAAGGCAATCAAGTAAAGGCTTAAAGGTGCTTCCTATGTAATAAACCGCAATTTTTAAATCGCAAACTAGTACACGAATTTTCTGAGTAAGAGTATAACCAACGGGGAAAATTTAATTTTCGATGTATTCATGGGCTTTTGTGTTTTGTTATTACACGTAAAAGTATTTTTTCCCAATTTTCTCTTTTCTTGATTGGAGTAGCCCACGCACATTCGCTGGCATTGCCTATGTCTGCTCCCCACCCATCACCAATGTGGCCCACTTAAAGCATTCGTGGCTTGTCTTATCATGATTTTACCTTTTGTTTTTATTTAATTTCGTAAATGTTGGTTAACCTTGTTTATGCTGTTGCAATTGCTATTGCTTCTTGCACGAATGTCTTTTCGCTGCCAAGCGTTTGTTGCTCATACGCCCCGTCTTCCGGATGCATACATACTACTACATACATACATATGTACGCAGCGGCCATCATAGCCACACCCAACACATAGTAAATACAGAAAGAGAGCTCTATGTGAAACCAAAAAATTTTCTAGGTATTTTTATGCGAAATTAACGGCAAAGAATTTAGTTTGAAAAAACGGCTACTTTCTACGAATTGCCTCGCTGTTTTAGTGCGTCGTTAAATTGAAGCTTCATGGAAACGCATTTTCTAGTATTATTTTGAGTGCAAACATACATGTATATGTATACCAGTATTAGCTTTTAATATTTCGATTTACTCATTTGAAATGTGCAATAGTTGGGGCGGGCCAAAGCCAGTGAACTCTTCGGAGTGCAATTTATTGTGTCACTTGTCACTGTCAATATATCTGTATTATTGATTTAGTTGTGTAGTCGCGAACGAAAATTTTTAACCACAACTTATGAAATATAAAAAAAGTGCGTGCATTTCGATATAGTTTGGTCGGAATGAATTTTTAATTGCCAGCGTGCGTGAAATGTTTATTACATAATTTTTTGTTAAAAATTTTCGTCCACGACGCGCAGAAATTGCTTAAAAATTCAAATTTTCAAAAAAAAATTATTGAAAAGCAACAAAAAAAATATTTTTGTAGTGCAAATAATTTCATCATATAGTTTAATGTTTCTTAAATCTGCACCCAAACATTTTTTCATTCAAAGAAAAATAAAAATTTCCAAAATGCTGCAAAATTCTCAATCGTCGATTAAAAATAAAAAACTTTGGAATTTTGCAACAAAAATTACACAGTGTACTGTTCTGCTAGAATATCATTGAATATCATTGAAAAATATTAATGTTGGTAAATTCGGTGCCCACTTGAGGAAGCCTTACACCCATTAGCTTAAAAATTTTTGGTAACACTGTTGAAAGTGGAATGTTCTTCATTAACTGTGTAAAGAGAAAAAAAGTGGTATCAGAAAGTTAAATTTTTGGAAATTAAAACTTTTTTCGAAAGTCACTTTACGTGGAACGTGTCACTGCTCCTGCAATCACTTTGCGAAATTCTTGAGTTTGATCAAATTTTCGAAACTAGTTGCACTTGCCATATCTAACAGCTATTTTATAGAATATTTTAAATCATCTGTGTATGTAGCTTTTCAGTCTAATTTATTGCCCGAAAGATTTCATTTCAATAAAAAACTTAACAAATGATTGTAAAAACAATTAGCGCTGTCAGGTTTTTTTTTTTTTGTTTGACTACTAGCCTTGCCAAATTCAATTTATTTTGGTTTTGGTTGGCGATACGCTATTACAATGTGCCCTCACAGTTAAGCAGCTCGCGCCAATGAAATTACTATAATATTTGCATTTTGCACAATAGTAAAAGCGAAAAGTAAGACTTTCACAAAAAAGGGGAGGAAACAAAAATACACACAAAAGGTGCATACATATATGTATGTATGTATATGTATACACTCGCAATGTTAGATAGTACTATTGTAATATAGTAAATGCAAAGGTATTTTGTATGTTCGTTTGGTAGCGGAAACTCATAAATATACTTGTAAAATGTTTTTAATGTAATTAACACCCGACCCACAGACTGGAGCAGTGTGAAGCTAAAATGAAAGGAATAGCAATTTTTGCTAGCCTGAAGTTAGTAAAGTAAAACAGAGAGACAAGGGTAGCTGCTGTGGTGGGTATTAGCCAGCAAAAGGTTTGTTCAAACTAGAACTGCACGAACTGGCGTTTTCTTATAACCATTGCATTCTTCTATGCGCATAAGTGGCAACTCATTAAGCTAAGTGCCACCATCAGCGACAATAAGGAGCAGGAGCTTCAGCCATGCTTGACGTGCAGCTATGGGAGAACAATAAAAATTGCAAAAAATGTGTGTGTGTAGTAGGGTATGTAGTTGTCAAAATGTCACGCCAATTGTACTAAATGAAAGAAGCAAGCGCTTCTTGCTCACCAAACAGCCGTGGGTTAGCGAGCAACGTCGAGGCAGTGAGTGGGTTAAGATGCTTTGTTGCGCGACAAAGCTGAATTGGAGAAGGCAAATGCCACTTGCGCGAAGCATTGAATTTCTATTTTTGGTAGCAAATGGAAATTAAACGAAAAACTCGCAAACGAGAGAAGTGTGGCACCAAGACAATAAGATGTACGAAAACCTGGCATAAGAACACAAATTAATGTTGACACTTTTTTTTTTAGTGGAGCAGAAGGGCGACGAAAGAGTAGTACAAAATAGTAGATGCAAGAAGTGAAAGTTGACACCGTTATAGCGTAGTGTATGACTAAGGTGAAAGAGATAAAAAAGCAAAGCTTAGCTTAATTATAGATGAATAAGGAATTGTGCTAAGGGCGATAAAAGACGAAGAAAATTACTTCATAAAGCATAAATTGCGAAAAGGAGACCAAGCGCATCCAGCTATGGTGCTAATAATAATGTTTTTTTTTTAGAAAAGGGAATACTGCCCTGGAATGACGATAAGAAGGGAGAGAGCAAAATGTTTTAGCAAGCAGCAATTATTTAGCATTTGATCTTGTAAAATAAAATGTCATTTAAAACTTACATAAATAAGAGAAAATAGCTAATTAATATAAAGGCAGAGCTTTTGCCTATGTATGCAACCTTTAAGCCAGACTTTCATTGGGCATTAAATGGCAGAAATTTTCCGGAAAAAGTTGGGCATTAAAAATAAACCTATACCACTTCGTTTTTGCGTCGCTCTTTTGTGCCCGAGCGTACTTATGCACAAGGGTATATAACTTTGATCACATTACGGAATTTTAAGTATAATTGAGGCATAAAGAAATATGCGATTTTTGACGTAAAATACGTCTTATGTTTCGGTATGAATGCCATGCTCAAATGTTGTAGTTGTAATTTTTAGAGCTTCATCAAATTGGTTATTGCCGCCGAACTTATCAGTTCGGTTTCTGTCATAGAAACAACGGTAAATATCGGCTTATTTTGGGGTCAATTTTGAGCATTTAAAGTGCTCTAGCAACTTAGGGTTTGCAGATATAGCTTCCATTTTCAGAATATAGGTTTATTTCCAATTATTTATAAGCAGTCCAGGCAACTCCCATTTTCTCTTGCCCAATCTTCATACTTGCGATATTACTACTTACTGTAAGCTAAGTGTGATAAGCTAATACCAAGAAGAGACCGAAGAATAAGGCACCATAAGCGAGCTCAGTGCTCTGATTGATGCCCTTATGTTTGATTAGATATTTACTTGCCTTAATTTAATCGCTTTCCTAATGGCATGAAATACAATACAATGGTCTTATAGCTTAAATTTACGGGTTTATGTAGAGCACGCTTCGACGCATCCGTGTAAAAGTTCAACCACTCAACCCAAAACTGGATATGCGTTAAGAAAGAGCCAATTGATGCCAGCCTAGGCACGCATTGATCTGTCTTATCAGGGATGAAGTCGGAATTTACCTTGCAACTCGACAGAGCCACTGAAGCCTTTTCTTCATTCTCAAATCAAGCTTAGACTTCCACGACAACTTCCTGTCTAGAATTAAGCCGAAGTACCTGATTTCATCAGAAAGCTTTAGACGAATTCCTCTGTCTTCTAGTGAACAAACACTCCGAAGAACTATGGATTGGCCCTCATATGCTCATATGTTAAAAAAATGTTAAAACAAAAAAAAAAAACGAGAACAAATAGGACACTGAAGATGGCACAATGCCGAAACCGGTTTATCTGCAAACCAAACTTGACAAGGGATGACGGAAATTCGTTCCAAAATAAATCATCTTACCACCCTGTCGAAAAAATCAACCAACACCAACAAACAAACAAAAACGCTATTTTGCTAAAGTGCCTTTTTTTAAGTTGTTACAGTATTTTAATAAGTGAGCGAAATATGTATACTACATTGAATGTATAAAAAAAAGCAAAAAATAAATGTGTGCAAACTGAGAAATATTAAAATCTGCTTAAGGCAACAAAAACATCATTCAAGCGTATCGAAACCGCTCGCTTTTTTGACATTTCAACATTAAACTTATATCGCGCGTCTTCAAGTAGGCAACACTTACGGGGAAGTACATAACTATTGAGACGCAGGAAAGCGCTGTAATAGGGAGCGGAAGTAAACAGTTGTTGACGCACTAGTAAATGCAACGACAAAATTGTGAAGAAAATAACAACAACAAAAAAGAACAACCATAGCAAGAAACAATAGAGCGCACAAAATAAAGTGCAAAGCACCAAGAAATATTGTCATGTGAAATGTTGCAGAAATCCGTGCTAAAACTGTAAAAGGAAATAAATAAAAATACAAAGTTTATTGTGTACAAAGAAGCGGACGGCAACATATTCAAACAAAAATGTGTGTGGTAAAACACGCTTCGATGAGTGCTCGTGAGTTAGTGTGTGTGCCACTCTTAAAAAGGCGATGAACCGACACGGCGACGGCGACGGCGATGGCGACGGCAACGATAACAACAACTTAGTACAAAGATGATGAGGAGTTCGGCAACTTCATTGATTCAGTGAACCGTTTTCGAAAAGCATATAAACAACTGAAGATACAGTAAGTAAAATGGCCATGAGGAGCAGTGGGAAAATGTTGAGAAAAAGGAAATAAGTAAATAAGTATGACGAGCACTGCAAAGTCGTTGTACCGGAAGCAGCAGCAGCAAAACTCTGATACTTTTTGACGCTTAGAAAATTTTGTAATATTTTGCACTTGGTTTGTTTTCTTCTTATTCTCAAACTTTATGTTTTGCGCTTTATTCTTAACCCATTTTTTTGTATTTTGTGGTCATAAGCCACAGTTTTCTTTACTTATATTTTTCCCAACTGCGAACTTCATCCAATTGCATATTCACACATAATCGTTGAGTGAGAAATTTTGTTGCATTCATTCTACTTCAAACTAATTTTCTGAGTATGTTGCAGGAAATGTAGGTCAGTGTTAACTCATTTGGTTTGCATTAACTTAGTAGCTTTGGCGAAATGGTGTGCGTGTATTTTCGTGTTATTCTTAGGATACAAAACTTATCTACATGTTTTATTTTTGGGAAGAAAATCAGCAAGTTTAAACTAAATACATACATATGTGTGTAGAAATGTTACTCTTACATAGAAACTAAAATCGGGAAATGAACGCAGAGCACCGAGTTAAAACGGCCTATCGTGCCCAGGATTCTTGCGAGCAAACGCTATGTAAAAAGTAGTCTCTGCGCACTGATTTTATGCTATTAATGGTGCTGATCCGTCCAATTAATAATGCATACGGTTCCTTGGTTAGGTGAAAAGCCGTAGAGACAATGATAAGAAGGGTGCAATGGTCAACCTGCATTGCGATTTCCTTTCCTTTAATATTAGCCTAGGTCCCCGTGTTAGTATTCTTCTTCGTGTTCGTGCTCGTCTTCGCATTTTCTTTGTCTACGGATTTGTGCATAAGTTAGCTAAGACTTCTGAAACAGATACCAACCTACATATAATTAAGAAATAAGCAAATCCTTCATTCCATTCCATTTCATTTGATACCAGTATTTTTAATAATTGCTTTAACCTATTAAATAATTTGAGTTTTCCTTTTTACCAGGTGGCAACCCTCTTTAATATTCTAAATATTCAAACTTAGGATGTCTTAGTTCCTTTGTTTTACGTCATATTTTAATATTTCATTTAACTTGTGCATATTCTAATTAAATTATAATTTAAAAACAGCTGGCAACCCTATTCAAAACTTTTAAAACCAATATCTTGCCAATCCTTTTGCGGCTGACACACATATTGCGGTACGTATTTAAATTGTGTGTCTAACTCCCTTAATTTAGGTTGAATTTTTTTGCTAAAGCATATGGCAACTCTCCTAAGTATAGTTCAGAAAAAACATATTTGACCCATGTCAATTTATAGCCATACATTCTTTTGACTTATTAAATAATTTGAGTTTAACTTTTTACACAGGTGGCAACCCTCTTTAATGTTCTAAATGCTCAAACTATAGATTTCTTGACACTCCTTTATTTGACGCCATCATTTTAATATTTCATATAATTTAATTCAACTCGACTTTTCAAAGAGGTGGCAATCGTGTTCACCATTTTCGTCTGACACTTGTGTTGTGATATGTATATATTTAAATTATCTAATACACATTTGCTCAAATTGAATTTAATTATAAAATCAGGTGGCAACCCTCCTACATGCAGTTTGGAATTAAATTTTCTTGAAAACAATTTTGATTTATATTCGCATTGAAATAATTTATGTAACCTATTGCTTATATTGAACCTAACTTTGTAACAAGGTGGCAACCCTCTTTAAAGTGTTTTCAAACCTCAACCTCTTTAGTCTGACACCCTTATTAGGATATACATTTCAATTTTCTATATTTATTTAAGTCTAACTTGCTTTTTGAAACAGATGGCAACCCTCGTAAATATAATTAAGAAATAAGTGTAATAATTGAATTGATTTTAAAATAGTTTGAATTAAATTTTTTTATCAGGTGGCAACTCTTTTCGAAAAAGTAAGAAGTTATTGCACATCCACAGCCCTTTAATGATTGTGATTTTGTATGAAAAATCATTTATGCCTATATATTTGAATAAAATGAAATGCGGTGACTGTTTATAATTAATTCAGCTAAGAGTGACTCGTGCCTCATTTTCAAACTGTTTGTATTTTCTGATTTTACTCTAAACTAGTAAACACAGTTTTCAGCTTAAAAAAAAAAATATTATTATTTTAACCATAGTGCACGTGTACTTTAAAAATTATTCTGCAACAACATTTTATAAAAATAAGTAACAAAAACTTGACCGCATTTCACACTAAATGACGGTCATTAAAGATACCAGCATTGTTACACTTCACGACTACTACTACTACTTAAATTCGTATATATTTAGTATTATTACCGTTGTGGCATGCAACCACATTAGCTATCAGCTGCCTCAGCTAGCGACTTCTTGTGGTGATGCCTGCGGTTGGTTGTTGCGCCTTATTCGCAGTTACTTTCCTTGACCCCAATCACATTTGCGCAACAAATGTAACCACTTAACATCGTTATTCTAAGCATTTGTTTTCATATGGTTTTTATTTTATAAGCCTTTTAGAGAATAATTAGCGCTTTAATGAGACTTTTTAGCTTTCGCAAAAAAAAAAAAAAGAAACGCACATAAAAAGTTGTTCAAGTGCTTCAAAAGCCAGAACTCATATGTAGCGATATTTAAAATAACATAAAATGTACATATAATATGTGCAAGTGTAGTAGAACTATCTATGTAGATACGCATATTTATGTAAGTATGTGTGCAAGTTGCATTTGAAGCCGCAAGAACGGCATAAGAGCTTTAAAAGATTTCTTAAAGTGGTTGCTGTGACTTAAACCTTTTCATTGATTGGCGCCGAAGTGTCGTCAGATGGACTGCATCAAGCAAAACTTATTAAATTAGGGTACGTACCTAAATAAATCACAGCATTCCATCACGTATTGAAAGGTTCGAAGAAGTCATTTCTATTTTATTTTGCTTTGTTATCACCGAACAGTGTTCCGCGCAAAACTTTCCAGTTGTTTGCAGCTATCGGTAAAGTGGTTATTTTACGCAAAAAAAAAAAAAGTGTATTCTGCTTTTGACTTCTTCTAACCCTCTGGCTGTAACCACCTACGGTAATTCTTCGATTTCAAGGCAAAAATGATTTTCTTTTTCAATGTTTTCACCAAATAAACTAAGTATTCTACCTTTTCAAAATTGTAACTGTTAGCAGTCCGTTTTCGTGCTGACGAAGCGGCTTTAAAATCGACAAAGCGATGGTTTTTGTCCGTTCTCCTCTTGCAGGTTCTTTTTGGCAGACAAAACCTGTATTATGGTCGTTTTTTTTTGGTCAAAAGCCATTGTGGCCCAAAACTTGTTAGGCCTTTCGCAGGACGCAGTCCTGTTCTTGAAACCTTGCGTAAGTCGCCTAACAATCTGGTAAATTTCCCAGTCATTTTTTCAGTCGGCCACCGTTTTAAGCCCTTCGCAGTTACGTATTTCAGCCTCTACCTTCTTATTGTAGCAAATATATATCGCTCCCTTTATTGATACCACATATCTTTGTGACATTTGCTAGAGACAATCATTTTTCAAGCGAAACTGATCAGCCTCAGTCCGCTAGCGAACGTTTTGTGGGTAAGGCTGAATTTCCATTCTTTTCAGAGCCTGGCATTCAAATCGGCAATAATGATTTTAATACCGTGACCGGATTAGCGCCCATACATAAGTGCGCTCACACTTACCAGAGAGTTTTTCCACACCTCCTTTATACCATTTCTATAGTAGACGACACAATATCCCGTGCTTTCCTCACCTTGCCCCTCCCAGCGCTTTTCCCGCATGACAGTGATGTTAGCCTTAGTCTTCCTGATAACATCAACCATCCGGGCAGCGACACTTTTTGCATGAAGGGTCCGGACATTGCTGGTGCTCTCTTTGGAGATTTGTTTTATTTACGCCAACAAAAAAACGAATCAGCTTGTCGCCAGTTTTTGTGGCAATAAAGTATTTTGATGCTATCAGTTACATTAAAGGTCTCCATACATAAACACATTATAAGTAAATTCATCAACACACACACTGTGCACTTACTTCTTCATCCACTCATCAACAAGTTGATACAGCGAAAAGTGAAACAATATTTATAGAAAAAAATATATAAAATACAATTTTATTGAAAATCCAATGAGCGACAAATAACCTCAAGCCATGCAACAAGCCAAGAATGTTCGAGGCAAAAAAAAACACCGATTGAAAATGCCAAAGAATAGCAATGTCACAAAATACGCTGCACAGCTGGAAATATTCAAGCGCAGCGCATTCTGCGTATAAAACGCCGAGATGAACAATAATGTATTTGCCAGTCGCAGTGTCTGAGTGTCGGTCGGTTGTGTTTGTCGCTCTACATGGCTGCAGGTGTTAACAATGAAGTTTCCGTTTAACAGTGATATTGCAGCAGTGTTTGCATACATACATACACACACAAAAAAATTACTGCATTTCCATACAAAGCTCTCTGCGGAAACTGAAAATCTGCCATTGCATGGGAAAATAATAAAAATCTAACCGTTTGTGGTATTGGAAAAAGGAAATTTATTTTCTTTGTAGGCTTAGATTTCCGCATTCGCTCGCTTTTCGCAGCTCTTAATACTTCGAGTGTGTGTGTGTGTGTTTGTTTATTTACCTGCTAGGTGGGTTTTAGCCGCTGCTTTCGTGCATTTACCTTATTGCATTTTTACGTTTATTACAGTCGTAAAGGAAATACTGCAGCGCAAATGATGCTCCTTTTATGATAAACGCAACTGGGTTAAAGCTCTGGAAAATCCTTATATTTTACTTGAATCTGTGCAGCTTTAACTGGAATTGCTTTTCTAATTTCCTTAAGAAAATCCGGCTTAGTTAAAATTTAAATATTACTTGGTTTGAAATATCAATTATCTTAAGGAAAGCCTTTTAAATACATTTACACGAAACTTATAAAATGCACTGCTCTAAATTCTCTCTTAAATATCTGTTGACTCTGAAGCGCGTTGCAGTTGTTGCCAAACTATTATCCGCGCGCTATTGTTGCAGTTAACCCACTGCATTTGCTCACTTGTAATTGTTTGCGACCACTGATGTGAAAACAAAAATTTCGATATATGTTGACAGCGGACGTAGCAGTTCGCTTGATGGGCGCATTAAATAAAGTGCAAACCTAAAATATATGTATGTAGCAGAACCAAACAAAACATATACAAGCAGTGGACAGTAACGGCATACATATGTGATTATACTTTCGCAGAAAATTTTTCGAATGCATGTGAGGTTGCATGTGTGTATACACATGCACATGCGTTTACTGCGTCGCCTTGAGGTCAAACCCTAGACCGCGGCTACCGCAACAGACAAGCCAGCAGAACCATGCATATCAATTCAATTCTACCGCTCAGCAAGCCAACCACTTCCGCACTCTTGTCCGGGTATACATACTTAGTATATACGTATAAATGTATGTACGTATGTACAGGAGCTGTAGCTGAGCACTGTGGCGGCACGGTCGCAAAGCATAGTCAAACTGCATGACGAAGTGCATCCGTTGGGCAGCAACGACGCCTCGCTGACCGGAAGGCAGTTGTGTATTGAATGCATAAAACGGTCGCTGCTGTTTGTGTATTTATTGTTGCTTGGTGGTAATGTCAGCGATGCCGAAATGTTAACACGTATAAAACCGTACAAAATAACAAAAAAAAAAAATATGAAAAATATTAAACTGCATACTTACTTGCACGCGAATGTACCAACGTTTGGAAAAAAAGCAACAATATCGGTGCAAAAATGAGCTTATTGCCCAGCGGTTAGCAGTTTGGCAGTGTGGTGGCGCTTGTATGCACTCATGTTCTGAATCCCTTATGTGTGTTCATGTAAAATGTGGAACAACATACATACATACATATGTACATGAGACAAATTGGAATTCATAGCCACTTCACTCCTTGCGACACATTTTTGTTTTTCGGTAACCAATTTTCGCCTTTTTTGTTATTCTTTTACTGGTTGTTTGCTTTATTTTTTTTTAAGCGACAATGGTTGGTCATTGCGTATGAGTAACTAGCAATTCTTTCTCCGAGTGGTAAGTAAGAGAGAAAATGATAAAAATATTATGAGATGTCATTGAGGAAAGATATAAAATGTCATTAAACTAGTAGCCAATATAAGCATAAGCAAATTGAAAAAAATATAATTACACTAGTGAACCCGCATGGCGTTAAAACGTTTTCAATTGAATTTCAAAAACTTAAAAGAGTATTCCAATTGGTAGTCAGAGTTATAAGAGATGCGATTGCCATATTTCATCAAAACCGTGCCGCCGTTTCTGAGTGAAGAGCAGTCTCGCATAGCGCATGTTTTTACTTTCATCGAATTTTAAATCACCCTGTACCGATGGAAAAAAGTTCGTAATTAAAAAAATAATACTTTATCATACATATATTTACAGGCTAAGGTCTAGAATTTGACCTCTCTCTTTCGCAACCCTCAAATGGCAACCCTCCTAAATAAAGATCAGGAATAAATCCCTTTCATACCCATTTCAATTTATACCCATCTTTAAATAATTCACTGCGATACATATTTTAATGAACTGATGAATTAAGTGGAATTTTAATTTTCAAACATGTGGTAACCCGCTTCATGCAGTTCAGAAATCAAAATTTTCAAACCCCCTTCGATTGATACCCATATTGAAGACCCGTCTTCCAATACGGACAAATCTTGTTCATCGCCTCAGGTGAAGAGGGTTATTCTGTTATTCGCTTATAGAAATCCGACCTCTCCTCTGCAAATATTACGTGATTATACAACTCGTGATTCCACCCGGCACTCACTTTAACAAACCCGAGAGATATCATTATATATCTCCGGCCGGCATCCATTCCTCACCAAAAATTCCCCGTCATCCCTGCCGGTATCTATGACACCCATGAAAAGGAATTTTCTCTTAAGAGCTAATGCGCTAAGCAAGTATGTACTTCCCTTGACCTAGACTTTTTTATAAAGCTGTTTTCAGCCCTGTTTTTCTGCTTTTTTACCGAGTCGACTCGAAGTGAATTTTTATTCTCCAAAACTCTATGTCATCCCTTTTGTTAACTCAAACATCCGACCTTTCTACTCAGCCGTAGTACTCCAGAATTTTGATAGTCATGCATCGGCCCCTTTCTCCAAGCCAAAACGCTGTGGCCTGTAAATTTGAGACGTATATCACTTTGGGATAAATTCCTTTACACCTTAGAATGTGGCAACCACCAGCTCAAGATCGACTGATCCAAATCATTGTGTCACTGGAGTAGTCCAAGGACAATGCAGAGGCCACAGGTTATTTAGGATTACCCAGTGTGCACCGCGCTGAAACTTTACGATTTACACCGTCAGAACATAGTTGCTTTTACTGTTATAATATTAATATTTTGGAGCTTACACTTTTGCTGGGTGTTTGACCGAGCTTCCCTCCTAATTGGTCGCGTGCGCCTTGATGTTGTTGCCCAAATACAGGGACCTACAGTTTATGCCGCATCCGAACGGCAAATGGATTTTATGTAAAGCCATTTGATGGCAGAAATGCACTGAGGTGTTTGACATTGCCTGCCTAAGTGCTACCGCCTTTGAAAAAAAATGTCCTAATTTAAATGTTGCTCGTGCCAGAAATTGATCCCCGGGTCTAGGCAGCGCTTATGCACACCTCTTTCCTCTCAGCTCCAGCAGCCGCTGTTACCATAAAATATTTAAATAATTGGGTATGAAGTCGGCAGTCAGCCTCAGAGTTTCCAGAGTGTCGGAGACGAAAGCTTATATATTTGGGTGTTTATATATTTGAGTGCTTAAATATATTTTTGGGTGTTACTTTGATCGGGTATTAAAACTTATTTCTAAAGCTGAGATCACACGATTGCCGCAAATGCACCAATCTGGAACAATTTTTATTGTGCTGTATTGGAGCACGATAAAAAAATTGTCCCAATCAAATTCTGTACAGTCACACGGTTGCCTCTTTTTATACAATTTTGATTGCCGCAAGTTGGTGAAAATCAATGTAGTGACAATAATTGCCCCAAACTTATCACACGATTGTTCTAGCATGCGGCAACCGTGAAAATAAGATGTTGCGCTGACTTCTAAATTCTGTTTTGTTTTTTGTTGTGTAAAACTGGTGTATTCTTAAAAAAAAAAAGAAATTTGCATCTAATTTATATATTGTGGGCTCATTTTATGCATATTTGTTGTTTGAAAGCAAAAACTTGAGCCCAATGAAAACTGACGCATTTATTTAGAAGTTTGAGTGTACAGTTTTTTTATTTTTCGCCGATAACTGCAACGTGCTAAATATGTGGAGTTCAAGTTACAAGAGTTTTCTTTTTAATTTTGGTTTTCTTTTTAATTTTGCTTTTTNTTTTTTATTAATTACAGGTAAAATAAAATAAATAAAAATTTCAGATTTATACAACAATTGTAAACATTTCTTAAGCTTTTGATCACAATTCAATGGTTTTTAATTTGGATTTCTAGAAAAGAATCTGTTATGCTGTTTACAAAGTAATTTGCATAGAAGAAAGTGCATAATACCGCCTGCTAAAAAAATTATAAACAATCGACAGGATTTTTTAGCAACTTCAAACTTGCACCTTATTGTACTAAATTTTAATGAGCTATAAAACTGAATAACAATTTTTTTTTTCTAAAAATCGAAATTAAAAACCGTGTTCAAAAATTTAAAAAATTTATATAATTTTTGTATAAAGCTTGCAATTTATACGGTTTTGTTAGACAATGAGCTATACTTTTATAGAAAAATAATAAACACTAAACAAATAGAAGAAAAATAGTCAAAACTGGTCAAAATGTTGAAGTTCTACCGATTCGTCTGGGCTGTATTGAACTTTTAAGTTTTTTTTTAATAAATTTATACTGTCATGGCAGTTTGCCAATTGGTGACATAAAATATATTTCGTATTCTTCTCGTAAGAGTTTTGCTTGTGGTGGTATATATCGCAGCAAAGATTCCGTCATCGGACTTCAAGAAAAATTTTAATTTGAATACAAATTAAATTAAAAGTTATGTTGCTTCCGAAAACAAGGATATTCATTTCAGTGATTTTTGGACATAGAAGGAAGCAAAAAAGTAAATTATAAATAAACCGCCTAAATATTGTTGTGTATTGTTCACTTCAATTTCCGCACAAGAACACAATAAATATTGCCGCAATTTTGAAATTTTCATTGCCCCATGATTGCCAATCGAGCTATCACACGATTGCCGCAAGTGCGTTGTATTTGATTGGGCATTGTAAGCACAATATCGGCCTCTATTGCCGCATGAGTCAATTTATTGTGAAATCACACGATTGGGGCATAAAATGAAGCAATAATTGGTGTATTGCGGCAATCGTGGGATCTCAGCTTAAGTCTTTTCACTTCGACGTTTGCAATATATCGAGGACTCATATTCAACACCCTCCATCTGCAATTTTCACAAAAACTACTTTGCGATGTTAGAACTCATATTGGACCTACCTGCCATCATTGCCTTCATTCACAAACCTTGCTTCCATCGGTGAAATAAGCTCATCGGAACAAATTGAGGAAGCCGATGCCTGTAATGCGTCTTCTCTGCTTCCTGCCCAATTTTACTTCCGCGAGGAAAGAGCATACTGCTGGACCAAAGAAATCATCGCTCTAAGGAAGGAAGGGAGGAAACTATTTAATGAAGCAAAGCGTGATGGTTCTTGAACTGCATACAAGGCAGCCCTGAATAAATTTAAAAGTGCCACCAGGAAAGCCGAAATGGACTCCTGGAAGGATTATTGCGATAATATTGAGAGAAGTCCAATGAACCACTGAAACACTTTCATTTCGTTATCAATTCTCGTTCCAGGAAACTTAAATTTCTCTTAAAAACTTAAATTCAAATACCTACTCACAAGCAAAAGTCGAAAAGTCCATTACTTGCTCACTTTAGGTGCTAAATTTTTAAATTAATTAGCGTCAGCACATACACGCCAAGTGACATTAATCACTGTACTACAATAATTTACAAAGTAAACTGGCCGTCGCCACAAAAAATCGCTTCACTTGATATACCGAAGCAGTAGAAATAAGCCAAACTACGACAAGCTAAAGGTAAAGCTAAGCTGAATGGAGTTCATTGAGCGCACTTAATCGGTACTTTGTACATACGGCCAAGAACTACCATCGGCGACTAACTACAAAAAAAATATCTATGCATGTGTGTAAATTTACACACATACTAGGACCGATTTGCTGAATTATACTCGCCCATGCACAACCACATTCACTAAATCTCTTAGCAGTAAGCTTACCAGCTTAGCGCGGTGCCTGTAATACTAAATATTCACCTACATAGCAAGAGCGCATAAATACATACATACATACATACAAAAAACCCTACATGTACGCCTATACCTGTGCATATTCACATGCCAAGGACAACCTATCTGCCTATCTGCCTATTTGCTCACATTTAGCCATTACATGCGACTATTTAACTACTAACTATTCATTGCTTTATTCTCCATCTGCTTAGCATTACTGTTTGTTTTGTTTGTTTTTTTTTCTAATTTTAATTTCACTTCTCTTTCATTTTTTTGCGCATTTCACAGGTATCAACGGGCGAAACGCAATACATCAGAACGGTTGACAATTTAATAGCGTCGAGACTGAGCCTGAAACTGCAATTGCATGCAGCACATTTTGCTGCTGCCATTAATACCCAGCACTTGATGAATCACCTGAGCGGCAGTCAGGCTGCTATCGGTGTGCCCTATAATACACACAATGGCGGCGACGGCGGCGGTGGAATTGGAATTGGTGCTGGTGTTGGTGTAGGTGTGGGCAATGGTGGTTTGGTTTTGCGATGCACAGCACAAATTGGTGATTTGTATCAGGAGTACAAGGAAATCGAATTGGGCACACCGCAAAAGGATCCGGTGCCAGCCAGAGGTGAGTGGAGTGCCGAAGAGAGGGCGGGATTATCTATGCATTTACTACATATTTACTTACAAGTCATTTGTAAATAAGTAAGTGCCAATATATTTAAGTAAGACCGAAATTTAATGCGGGTAGTTGGTTGAAGTAACTTTACGCATTTGCTTTACCGATTGTGCACTTTATTTTAATTCAATGCTATAAGTATTCATAGCTGGGAGTTAGTGAATTTTCTGTCTTCCCATCTGCATTAAACACTTTTTTATTGAGAAATCCCTGGAGCGCTTATTTTAAAATTCAGCTAGATTCTATTAATGTTTTTTTGAATATTTCAATAGTGGTATTACTTAAAATTTAAAAACAGTTAAACATTTTGCAACTTTGACTAATTTTTTTCTCTCCCGACACTTTCGTTAATCAGTTTGGAAACGAGTGACGACAATGCTGTCTGTAGGTTGTTATTGTTTTTCGATCGCATAGGCGCATAGGGTTCTTATCTTGGTCCTTGAATTCTAACTAGATCTAGAAACGTGTCGACCCTCTATCATCACTTGACCGCTTTGGTGGTAAGTACTTTTCCAATTAGAAGACAGCCATATTAGTAATGTAGCTTCTTATGCTGGAACCCATTGGAACCCTTGGGCCCCATGCGCAAGCGATTAGTTTAAGTCCATTATAGGACATTTTGTGGTGGAGGCTGAGTTTTTGGGAACAGCTCTCTTAAGTTGAAGAGTGATAAATAATTACCAAGATGTTGAGCGTACGGATATCACAAAAATGCAACACCGTATTTGTGCTCATAGGTGGCGCCGGAGTCGAGACATTTTTAAACCTTCATCCATCCAAGTCTATAAAGTCGACTGTAAAGTTACTTGCAGCTTTTTTGACAGAAATCCGATTGAAAATTATGTTAAAATGCTGCATTTAACTTTACTGTCGACTTTATATTGACTATGACTACGGGCCAATCATTTAAATTCTATTTTAGGCTAGTTTAAAAAAGTTAAATTTAATCTAGTAAGGGAACTTCTTATACTTTTTAAATTGAATCGCTGCATCTATAAATTATTTTATACTTTTTAGTTCTTGTTGTAATAAAAGCGTGATGTTAGTTGTTTTTTTTTTAAATATAATTTTATTATAAATACATAGATTGGCGCTTACACATATGTTAGTGTTTTGCCGAGCTTGTCCTTCGATTTGTGCTGTGCGGCCTGATGTTGTTACACAAAGGGGAGGGACCTACAGTTTTACGCCGACTCCGGACGGCGATTGTATTTTTATGAGAAGCTGTTTTACATGGCAGAAATACAGTCGGAGGTTTGCCATTGCCTACCGAGGGGCGACCGCCGCTGTTAAGAAAGAAAAAACCTTTTTTCTANACATGGCAGAAATACAGTCGGAGGTTTGCCATTGCCTACCGAGGGGCGACCGCCGCTGTTAAGAAAGAAAAAACCTTTTTTCTATATTTTTTTGCGATGCTGCTTTGACCAGGGCTTGAACCCAGGTCCTGGGGAGTAGAAGTGCGCACTGCCTATCTTTAAACTACAGCGGCCTTTTTGGTACATACATATACTTATAGTAGCAGGAGAAGACGTCGCATGCATCGGTCTATCGCGTTTCTTGATTGTCGGTAATATAATCCTTATCTATCCCTAACTCATCAACCAGCTGCGTAAAGACAGCTTCCTTATTTTAAGTCCGAACATTCCAGATACATGCCATAAATCATAGTTCTTTGAACGCATGCCCTGGTAATCACCAAGAGAACAGGCTGTATTTTCCTTTTCATTAGAAATTTGTCTTATGTAGAGGCACGATTTTTGAATGCAGGCTAAAAGTGTAAGCCGATAGTTGTAAGACAGGTTGTAAGCCGGTTGCAGTCGTACTTCATTGCGAAGAGACGCCGCGGACTTCAGTGGGCTCTTAAACCCAATAAAGCTGCCTCTGTTACCGCATCGCGCACATGGCACAGTGGACGGGCTTTTATTGAGCGAGCGCCCAAAAATTCTTCCAGTGGAGTAATTTTTTCTTTTTTTTAATTCTATGTAATTATTTATAACAAGTAATAAAACATAACGTGGTCGTGATTAGGCATTCTCTGGCAGTATTTCCATCATTCGATTTGGCGTGGAATCCACCGCTTTTTGGCTTGTCGGCTATCAATCCCATTTTTAATCGAAATTCCGCTTGAATTTTTTTTTTCCTTTCCATATGCTGGAACGCACCGTGTATGCCGGCTATAAGAAGCAAAACATAAAAAGTGCAAAAATCAACAACTATGTTGTTTGAGCACATGTGCATACAAAACGAGGTCAAATTTAGTCAAAACAGTGTTTCTTGTCTAAGTCACCTGTAGAGATGACAAAAAATTATGGACATGACAAATAGTTAGCGACCCGCGCCTCAGTGAAACGTGTTTACATACTTATATGCCCACAAATATTATATATACATATGTATGTTAAAGTACGCATGCATATATAGTATAAATACATATAGAATCGTATGGACATATGTAAGCATGTGTACACAAATATATATGTATATGAATATATGACAAAAAACAAATAGTAATAGCTCCATTTCTTTGCTTCACCGCAACATCAAAGGATTTTTTTTCTTTTGATTTGCAGGAAAGGTTAAAAAAACGTATTTCTGCCCGCTGTGCTGCATCACAATAAGACTTTGTTAGACTTTTGCGGCGGAAAATTGCGCTTTTCTTTGACATTCGCGCTGCGGTGGGACGCTTGTGTCCCAATTCGTTATTATTTGTATATATTTTTTTTTAATATTTGTTCGCATACCTTTGGACAGTTATGCACAAATATATAGGCGCTAAATATTAGAAGCCTCGACGGATTAGAAGCTTTGTTAAAGGAATTTGTCTTGCTCCTTACGTTACATATTATTTCAATTATAGTCTAATATGCTAAAAAAGATCGAACTAGTAACTACTGGAATATATGTATAGTATATTTTTTTAGTGAAAAATATTTTCAGGCAGGATATTAGAAGCCTCGACGGATTAGACGGGTGATTTTTTAAGAGCTTGATACCTTTTTTTTTAAAAAAAACGCATAAAATTTGCAAAATCTCATCGGTTCTTTATTTGAAACGTTAGATTGGTCCATGACATTTACTTTTTGAAGAT
>NW_016164268.1:17928-32419 GCF_001687245.7 Rhagoletis zephyria | reverse complement strand
CTTATTTAAGTAGCTGTAAAATATTGCATTCCAATATCTAAGTGGCAATTGAGTTAATTTTGCCCATATATCCTTTATTATATTGACAATTTATGAATAACTAAGGACCGAAATGTGATCACGCTGCCGCTAAACAATTTGTCTTAAAAAAATATCTGGCTGCGAATCCTGACCCAGAACGTCAGTGCTATTCCCATTTCACAACAGCTACAGGTTACACACAAAATATAATTTTCACAATGCTTTCCAGTGCTTGTTGGTGATCTAAGCGCTATTGAGATTCGAGTTAAGCTAGGCACACACTGTATTTTGACTTAGTTTTATGCAATATATACATTTATGTATTTGTATGTACATACATATTTAGCTGAAGTACTTACTATATACGTATGTATGTAGTAGTGTATTGATTTAGAAATGTTATAACAGTATCGCTTGTATGCTCTTTTTCCATATTCTTCAACTTAATGCTATTTAGGTCCACAAAGGGATGCGATTGCCGCCCGAGAATTCATACTTCGCATGTTTGTAGACCTTAATCCAGATTCCGAAAAAATCATATATTCTCATTTCACCTGTGCTACGGGTAAGTACATATCGGCACGTATTTAAATAATTGCGAGTAATTGACAGAATTGTATGTACGTATGTATGTATGTGTGTGTGTGTGTATGTGCGTATCAGAGTGAATAATTTTGAAATATTTTAAGTGAATGATTAGGAAAATGAATGCGGAGATTTTGATTGAATTGAACAGCGGCGGTATTGACTTTCTTCTCGGACGTGAGGTAATCAATTATTTAAATCATAAAAATCACGGTAATGATGCGCTATTTTGCTTTTAAACTGTAATGCTTCTGTAGTATAAAGCCTGTAGTTGATGGATATGTAAGCTCACTTGCTAGACTTTGGAACGGTCTAATGTTGTTGCCGTTTAGTTTTGAGTTATCTTGGATATTCTATTAAATAATTAATTAAAATATTTAAATCTGTACCCAAATATGCGCACACCTTTTGGATTCTGCGACATCGTACTTCGCGAAATTTCGAACAGATACTGAAAACATTAAACTAGTGTTCTGCGCTGTAAAGGATACCATAATGCAAAATGCTCTAAAGGAATTCAATCTGGGTTAAATGGTCATCGTTAATTGACGACTAACCGAAATTGGACTAAACACGCTTCATGTGTTGCGCATCTAATTATCTACATAATTGCCTCTACCCATCGCACCGTCTTGTATTTGCTTCGCTACTTAATACATACGTACATATTACGATTTTAACAATCAACATTGGCTTATTATGCTCGCAAAAAAAAATTTTAAAAAATATAAATATTCATTTTAATAAAAAGAAAATAAATTTAACTAATTTCCACAAATTTTAAAAATAACGATGCCACTTAAAAGAGTTATATCGTTAAATTTGGGTTTCTTAAATGTAACTAATTTATTTAAGCAATCGTTAATAAAACACATTGTACAACATGGTTTCACTTTCGCTGTTCAGTCAACGATGATGGACCTGCTGATCTCGCGCTCCAAAGTAACGAAATATTGTTTCGTACCATCTTAGCTGGTTTACATTCTTCCAAAGGCATCGCAGTCCAGCTATAAGTTATTTTTTATCTGCATAGTATAGTCTATATGCCAGAAGCACGAATGTGCAAATTTATCAGTTTTGAGTTATTTTGGCTTGACTTGGTTAACCTTTGGATGTTCCGTTATTATACCAAAACCCAGGATACAATGCGTACACGGAAACCACATATTTTAAAATTTTGATTGCATAAATGTAGAGTTAATAGTTGATTTCCACCAAGCCTTAACTTCAGTTTATGCCTATTGGAAAAAGAGAAGGTGGTAGTTCCACCTATTAAGTAAAAGGAAACGAAAGGAAAAAACAAAAATTAAGAAAAAAAAAACCTTTCCGATGACCCCATGTTGTTATTATTTGAACATTTCCGAGCTCCGAGCTGCAGTTAAGCATTTGGTGGAAATAGCCTATTAATTTTTTTTCCTTTCGGTTGCTTCTACTTAATAGGTGGAATTACCCCTTCTAGTTGTAATCTCCGCTTTTCAAACGGCATAAACTGCAATTAAGGCTTGGTGAAAATCAACTATAAGTCTCGTGAAAAAAAAATTCACACTTGATTTCCCAAAATGCGGCCAAAGTAGTAACCGCGCTCAAATTCCGCAGAATTCTCGCATATGGTATACTCCATTGTCACGGATGGAACATTTTCACAGCAAAATTTTTCTTTCTTTTTCAGATTTAGGTATATCGCACGTTTAATAATCATGCAGCTTCTGCAATTCACTTCCGAGTGAATTTCAACCCCTGCCAATTTGCATTCAAAACGAATTTGACTCAAATTCACTCGAAACTGAATTGCAGAACCTGCCTGAATATAGAAAAGTAATTAAATATTTACGTTTTTGAAGATTTCAGCAATGAATAAGAATATTAAGCGTAAAAGATGACAAAACTTCCCAAAAATGGCCCTTCTATCTTTTTGTATAACAACTGTATGAATTGATCAAACTTTGATTGCGTTTTTCCACAAAATTTAAGCTTCGAAATAATTATGTATATTATTAAACGTGGGATATAGTTCACTAAATCCGAAAGAAATGGATACATAATATAACGGTCTGGAAAAAATATACACTGTGGAGGAAAACTATTTTATGGAAACTCTGTAAATTTATTACACATTTCATTCTGAATTAAGTAGAACCAGGAATATTAACAAAGTAAAAACCGTAATTTAATAATAGATAGGCGCTTACACATATATTAGTGTTTGGCCGAGTTTCTCCTCCGATTTGTGGCGTGCGCCTTGATGTTATCACACAAAGAGGAAGGACCTACAGTTTTACGCTGACAGCAAACGGCGATTGTATTTTTATGAGAAGTTGTTTTTTTCGTCGCAGAAATACATTCGGAGGTATGCCATTGCCTGCCGAGGGGCGACCGCTAGTAAAAAAAAACGTTCTTGGTTTTTTCATTTTGATGTTGAGTGGAACCCGGCTAGAACTCAGGCCCTGGGGGTTAAAGTTATAGCTTTATTATAAAAAAAAACCTGAAATTCACCTGTCACTGGCGGGACATCCTTTGTCACGGATTAGACGCGTACGATTTTCGTCATGAGACGAAGCATATGAAAGTACTTAAACTGCTAAATGTCGGCCCGCTTGTAAATTTTATTTGATTTTGATAAAATTCGGCACTTACAGTGGTGTTTTGGTACATTGTATTTTGCTAATAAATTGAAAACGGGTGAATATTTTTCAGAACGTTTTTTTCTATTTATTGTATATTCTAATGGCTAAAGATTGTAGAACACCGTATTCGGAATGGCCTCCATTTGACTTCCAGTAGCGGTGCAGTCGGCTTGGCGCTGCGGCTTGGAGGAGTTTTCAAGTCATGGCCTTCGGAATGGATTATAATTACAGTCTAATCCATTGAGGTCTGGGCACCAGCTGGCCAATCATCCGTCCAAAATGAAGCTGGTAACATGATTAGGTGTAGATTTCCATTTATGAAGTGGAGCGAAGTCTTGTTGAAACTATTACAGAAGCCGGGTTTTAAGCACGTTGAACCCTCGGAACGAGTTTGGAGGCATGTCGTGATGACAAAGCATACCTATCATTTCATTTGTGAACGTTTTTTGTGTCCTGGTGAATAAGGCAAATCACGTTTTACGGGCGATACGAATGTATCATTACCAACTTAACGAGGTGGTGTAAGTCTGATAATGCGTAAAACATGCGTAACATGCGTAAAAATGTCATTTGATTGCTTTCTGTCCCTTATTTTCTGGAAGTTTCTCGTGCGAAAAGTGTATGCATTTTATCAAAAGTTCAATAAATCTTTCTGTCGTGGAATTCATAAATGTTTTTAAATAAATAAACTTCACGTCAGCTGATTCGAAAGTAATTTTAACCAGGAAAAAGGATAAGGGGCGTTCGAAGTTGAAAGTATTACCGAGTTACCAGATAACGAATTAATACATTAACGGGGATGGGCTGAATACCCTTATACATATAACATAAAGGCTATTTATTTGAAGCAAGTTAAAAGAAACAATGGCAGAATATCTGTTTGTGTATGAATTCATTTGTCTCGGCTACCAAACTTTGCGGCAAAATTATCAGTGAAACAAAACAAACAGAACGGATAATAATTGAACGAGATCTCTGTCAGGATCATACCGTTGTTGTTGAATTTGCGTGCAAAATTTTNTTTGTCTCGGCTACCAAACTTTGCGGCAAAATTATCAGTGAAACAAAACAAACAGAACGGATAATAATTGAACGAGATCTCTGTCAGGATCATACCGTTGTTGTTGAATTTGCGTGCAAAATTTTTATGCGGATCCCGATTAATGCCCAAGAAAACATAGCTAGAGTTGCGACAGAGTTGCATTGGCTTCAGTTTATCAACTTTATTCAGTGAAATCGCTGGAGAAATTTATCAGGAATGTGTAAACGAGTTCCCATACAAAATTTTGACAGCTCATTTATAAGGTTTACACAATTATAAGTTTATACGGTTTACAATGCATTTATAAGCTTTGATGAATACCCTTAATATTTGAATTAACACACTTTTGAAGAGCATATGCCGTTTGTACAGTGACGAACAAAAGTATTAACACAGAGAATTTTTCGCAATGTACTTTCTACTACCACAAAAAACATAAAAATAAAATCTCTAAATTTTGTGCAAACTCAGGAAAATTCAATAAATTTGCGCACTAAATCGCAACGTTCTATACAACAAAATGCCAGTTTGAATTTGAATATCTTAAGTTCCGGCAAATCAAAGTCGTAGTTACTATTTAGTCAACGTTATCCTCCGAAGACGTTGAATGATGGAGGGCGATACGAGTGTTGTTTTTATTTTGATTTATAATGAGGTAGGGGAAAGCTGTGTGATTGCGTTATTGTGGTATGTTTGAAAAAGTATGTGTGATATAATATTAAAGGTGGTCCATATATAAATAAGCAATCCAAACGCTAAATAATAGGAGGGGTATTCTCGAAGTGTTGCATAGCCCTTGCACGGTAAACGAATTGCACGGATTGCATGGTTAAAACCGGTTTTCCTATGGCACAGCTTTGCAAACCATGCAATCCGTGCACCGTGCAAGGGCTTTGCAAGACTTCGAGAATACCTCTAATATTTGTATGTGTTTGGACGTTTTCGGCTTAAAAAAGAATAAAGGAAATTGAGGTGAATACATACAGACATACAACTTTTGTATACCTTTATGCGCTGCTATGTATGTATGTACATTAGACTGTCCCAAAAATATATGGAATTTTTTTTTTTTGCAAATTTTGATTTGCATAGCCTATATTTGTACGTTTTAGCCTAAATAACATACATATATATGAAGTTTTAAGGCCGTAAAAATTATAACCCGTGCCGACTTTAGTTGAAGTTTTCGTTAATAACTTGAATTAATCGTCCATGGAAACTTTGGAAATGCGAAAAATTCGATGTTACTCATATTTTAGCGAATTTATCCCAAGGACATCGAAAAAAATAATTAAACTAACTTTAATCGTCTCTAAGACAGCCAACTTCAGGTTAATTTTTTAGAGAATTCTATGCCTAGAAAAACCTTTATCCTTTTTTTTATAACTTTTCTTAACGGTTTAAAAGTTTTAACATTTTTAATGAAAACTAATTTTTGAATCCAACAACTCAGAGAAGCGGGCATCATCGTTGTCCCAACCGGCACGCTTGGAAAAAGTGTTAAATTTCTGTGTAAATTATATAACTAATGCCGATTTCGTTTCTACCGAAAAATGCAACCATCTCTTTGCCCTCTACGCACAAACACAAAGAAGAGGGCGATGAGAAGCCAAAATTTTTTATAGAAACGAAATTGCTATAAGTTTTATACATTATCAGTTTCGTAATAAAGTGATATCTGACTTCAAGTATTAATAGTTTGACTTTTGTCAGATCAATAGTTAAAGAGAATTTACTAAAAGTTTGAGCAAAAACGGGTTAAAATATCCCAGGCGCCCCTTTGCTTTTTTGGGACAGTCTAATGTACATACAGTGTTGGACATATCATTTTGGGCCAAATTCAAAATGATATTGTTTGCCCTTAATGTGTATTTATTAATTTTTTTTATATTTTTGAATTAAAATACAATTCTTTCTCCAAATACCATATAAATATAATATAAAGTTTAAAACTATTGAGATACAAAAAAAAAAATCATCAAATTTTCATCCAAATTTCAAACTAAAATTAAATAGGCTATACAACCATGATAAAAACATTAGAAGGTAAAATCATTCTCTCATTCGTCGGCCATGATTTTTTTGTCTGACGTTTGCAAACATTTTAAAATTATATAAAATTGAAAATAAAAAAATGAAATCCCTATAAACATTTTGGCGAACGTTCGAAAATAACCTTCGATATCCAATATGCATACCGAACTGAGAACGAACTCATAACCAATCTTAGTTTTCCAATGTTCATAGTATATTGGAAAAACACTCGAGATGGGTTCGAAAAAATTCTCGAATGGAAATATAAGACAAACACTCTCTCATAATAATTTCAATTCGATAATGGGCTGGATTTCGAATTCATAACGAAGGACAAATACATTGGATAACGAAGGTTCCGTTTTGCTCGAGAATGGCCTGGTTAACCAAGCCCCATGTTTATTGGGATTGTTCACAATTGCTGTTGGTTGAGATTAAATATGATTGAGTGTGAGCTTGAGTTGGAATTTTAAAATTATATTGCTGGCAAACGTCAAACTGCCCCCCAATGGTTTCACCTTGTTATGTTTTTATCATGTATAAAACTGTATACTCAAAAAATTTTAACACTTCTGAGAAAAAAGTTTGAAATTTGGGTGACAATTTTATGCCATTTTGCGCATGCTATGGAGGTACTGCTTTATTCATACAATGCATGCGACAAATACGTATATCGCCGCCATCAATGCAAAAGGCTCTATTTGACATATTTGAAATTTTTACAGGAGAAGCAAAAACTTTTCAAAATTCTTAAAAAGCTTAACAATTATCGTACTTTATGGCTATGAATTGTGGTATATGGGTGCTTCCAGAGCATTCTAACGGCATATATATGGATATAAACTCATTTCCGAAAAATGTGTCAAATAGGGCTTTTTTGCATAGATAGTGTCGATACGTAAATCGTATGCATTTATTTGCAATTATCCATTACTAATCAACTCTCTCATCTTTCGCCCTTTTTTGTAGATACTGAAAATATTAGATTCGTGTTTGCAGCTGTTAAGGATACGATTCTCCAATCAAATCTGAAGGAATATAATCTGGTCTGAAGTGCATTCAGATGGACGGACAATTTTTGTGATTTTATTATATTCATGATTCCTTTTTCGCATAAAAATATAAGTAAAAATATAAAAACAAAAAATACACATATAACGCTAAATTAATACAAAATACAAAAAGAAAAATAAAAATAAACAAAAAGTTAGACAAACAAAATAGCGCGACTGGGCGATGAGTATAAAAATTAAACTAACGATTATTTAAAAGGAAATTTTATAACGCAAAATAAAAATTTAGAAAATAACAATAATAATAATTAAAAAATTTCAAAATGTGTATAATGAAAAACTAGATAAAACAGCAGTAATAACATCCCCCCAAAAAAAAAAAGTAGAAATAAATGAAATGAGAAGGCAATCAGGCACAACCCAGTGTAAAAAGAGCAGAACCGAAAACATGCGTCCGGCGTGTATGTTGTGGACAAATTTGCGCCTACCAAGAACTTTTTTTGGGAAATTTAGGTGAAAATATTGGGAATTTGGCTTGGAACCAGCACAGAGAGTCGTCATAGAATGCCAACGGCAAGTTCGTTTCGCAAGCACAAATACATTCATTCACATACATACTTACATACTTATCGAGCCAAAGGGAAGAATACTATCTACTACATATATGTAAGAAGGGAGGCAAATTAAAAATGAATGAGGAAAAGTTTATAATATGCATTATAAATAATTACGAATATATACATACTACATGCATACATACATACATACACTATTTGTACATGTTTTGATGAAGTGAACCACTAGATGTAAACTAAAATACAATTTAAAAAATTAAAGAAAATAAATGCTAATTCAAAAGAAATGTATGTATAGATGAAAAAGGTTCCACCAAATCATTTCAAAAATAAACAAAAAACAGCTAGCACAACAACAACTTCAAAATTCAAACGCCGCTCCTAAAATTAAAATGTCTGTTGGCACTACTGGCGAGCGATAAATTGACTACACGAAAAGTCTGAATCAGAAGAGCGGCAGCAAATCTACATAGAGATTTTTGTATTGTTGTTGTTGTGACAGTTTTAAATGAGCATGAAATTGGCGACGACACTTCAAAAGTGCATAAAATGCATGCAATGATGATAAACTATGTATTGTAATTCGAACTTTTCGTGTGTGAAATATACGCGAATTTTTATGTAGTAAAAAGGTAATTTGAACAAAAAATAATAAAATAAATAAATTACTTTCAAATAAATTACATAGCTTAAAATAAAAACAAAACTAAACAACACGACGCCATATAAAACAACAACTACTACTACACACGCACACACATAAACAACGTGGGCACGAACACGAAGTGAAAACTGTAAGGAAATATACATATGCATACATTATATATGTAAACTGCAAAACACTGCAGATTAGGTAAACTACGAAAAAAAAAAAAACAAAAACACGACTATATTAAAAACAATTAAACGCACATTCATACGTACATACATAGATTCATATGTACATGTGTTGATACCAGTTGTGCAGCTATGCAGTTGCTGGAGGTATGAATGTTGTTAATGGCATACCAGATTACATGCACACACACACACACACACACACATGTAAACATTAAGCTACAATAAGAAGTAAATTTTAGTTTTTGTTTTTGTATAACATGATGGCCATTAGAAGAATTGTAAATTTGACGAACTTTGACGTTAAAAATGCGTTTTAACTTCAGCGTTTAAAACATTTTGCAAGCTCTGTGTTTACACATTTATTGTTCTAATTATTACATATTACTATTATTTGTATTATGATTTCGATTAGTTAACCATTTTTTGTTGTTCTTGTTTTCGTTTTATTAATATGATGATTTTATGTAAATTTGGTAATACATAATAATAATAATAACTTTGATATAATAATAAACAACTTAAATTAATATAATACAAATAATTTATATGCGCTCATAAGAAAAGAAATATTTATATTATGAACCAATAAAGGATGAAAACATAAAAACTATGGAAAACGAATTAAAAATACTGATTTACATATTATAACTTTACTCTTTATACTCACATTCAGTTCAGGCAGTTAGCTCTCAATTTTCGTACTGAAAATCTATAGTTAACTTCCGAATGTGAGTGAGTAACTCTCTTCTGTGAAAACGGCACTAGCATGTGTGGAAATATGAAATAAAATGTTTAACGCGAGTAGTAAGCGGATACAAAAATATGGTGGGCCAAAAACTTTTTGCGATAACTTGCAAGTGCATGAGTGGGTACTGAGGATGATTTTTAATGAGCTCGAACAATGTACGAGCACAATTTTACGATACAAAATGAGCTCAACGCAATATTGCCGCGCATCACAGTATTACATGTCGCTAGCATAGAGTGCAAACTTGCTAAGTCCATTTTTTATCTTACAGGAGAAAAAAACTTCTTATAGCCTTTTTCATCAAGTATTTCGCAAATTTTTGAATACAAAATTTTGCGTGTTTAAGGCAAAGGAATCGATCTTTATTAAAAGATTTCATATGGTTTTGGTTTTGTCGGATTTTCAGTGCGTCTTTTGGACTTAGCAAATTTCATTTTTAATATTTCTTGCTTCCTATATCAAAATATGAGTTGTCATAAAAAGTTTACTTAGCAACTTTTCGCTCTAAGCTAGCGATTTGTACATATTTACATTATTCTCTTCGAGCGCTGACCGAGTGCTTCAAACAAAATGCAAGTTTTCTGCTACCCACTGAGTTCAAGGTAAGGCATCTTTTGTTTTTTTGCCTGACTACGTTAATTTGTGTGATCTCTTTGAAGTGCTTACAAATAGCACAGATACAACATTATACATACACATGTATACATACTGGATACCTTTAAGAAACTGGGGAGTTTTAGTTCAGTCAAATGCAGTATAGTCGGGTTTTTCGCTTTCGAAAGTTTTTTTAAGAATTTTTCAAGCGAAGTGTAAATTATAAATCTCACTTATTTTTAGCGAAAATATTGACATTTATAAAAAAAATTTGAGGTATTTATTTATAACAAGTAATTTTTAAGCAGAAAACATAACCGCCTCATTTCTCACACATATAAAAATTTAGGAGTACCGTTAATTTCTTCATGATCCAATAATCGCATCTAAACCAAATCATTGTCACAATTGCTTTACGTGGTCCAAAGTTATGCGCTAACATACATAAAAAAAAAAAAAATATTCCGACGAATTGGTAACCTCCTCCTCGTTTCTGGAGGTCGGTTGAAAATTAAGAAATTTTTGAATTTTTTTCCCTCAACCCATTTAATTGGTAAATGATTTTAAATTCGTCTGCCATTAAGAAAAAATCCACTTATGTATGTGTGTGGTGAGAGAAATCGTCGTCGTTAGGAATATAAAAGAGCTTTAACTAAAAACGTTTTAATGGGTAATAGATCGAACTCAAAATGTAACAGCTTTTAAAAAGCTTAGTTTTTGAACCGTTGTAGTTGTAGAGTGATTAAAGAAAAAATCACAAGAAATCGCTTTTAAATAGTTTCTCTCTATTTTACTAAGCACTGGCATGGGTTTATTTACGCAAAATACTTACGTATATGCGCCAATTTTTTACGTTGCCGTCCAAAATAAAAAACAAAAAACTTACAAAATCCTTGAACGTTTTTCTGTAAACTTAATGGCTTTCAGTATGAAATGGTTTTAAATACATTTAACATGGTTGTGTATCGGTTTATGTAGATATGTGTATATACTGATATGCTTTGAAATATTGCTAATAGTCTGCGGTGTTAGTATACATATGTATATTTCCAAAGTATGTAAATAAAATATTCGAAATTTTTCTGACCAAACCACCAAACCTGATGAAAATCCTTTACTTACAACTTAATCCTTTAACTACTTTTTCAAGTAAACTTATGCTGCTTTTCCACTAGGCATTGAAACTACAAAAAAAAAAATGGGTTGCGGGAACCGACAGAAGAGCTGGCAGCCATTTCGGTATACTTGCCTCGAAAAAAGTTTTCGAAATGAGCCGTTCTTTTAGTAAAGGAGCAAAATATCTTCAAAAATGTATGCAATTTTAGATTGCCACTGTCGTTCACATCGTGACCCCTCCCTAGTTCCATCTCGAAATAAAATATAAAATAAAAACTGTTCAGCTTTAACAGCTCGAACATAAAATGTTTTGAAATATTTTTAATGCGGGGAGCAGAAATGAGTGCACGGGAATTTTTTTTAAACATTTGCAAGATTTTGTAGGTAAACTATTTTTTTATTGTGTCATAAAAATATGGTCCATGCTTTAACCAAACTTTATACAGAGCTTATAAAAAATTAACAAATTTTCGTTAAAATTTCAACTTTTTAATCTGATTTTTTTGAGTATGCAGGTTGATAGCCCATTATTTTGTAGAATAAAGTGTAAGTTTTAAGAGGCTGCACAATCGGGTTGATTTTTAATATTTTTTTTTCTGACGCCTTTTTGTACTTTTTTCCATGCAAGTATGAATTTCTTACGGTAAAGAATTCGCAATTCGCAATTCCATTTGCAATGAAAATTAAAAAAATCAAAGCCAGTTTTTATAAATTGCACTTGTTATATGAAAAAACCGCAAAAGCTGGTAGCAAAAAAGAATATTAAAAATCAACGCGATTTTGCAGTCGCTACAAACTTGCACTTTATTATATTAAAATTTAATGGGCCACCCAACTGCATACTCAGCTTCTAAAAAGTTAAAATTTTAATGAAAATATGTTAAATTTTTCTCAGCTCTGTATAAAGTTTGAAGTTTTTTTATGAAAAAAAACAAACAAAAAAAATTTACTTTCAAAACCTTGCAAATATTTATCAAAAATCACCGAATGTATGTATGTAGAGACAAGAAACTAATGGATCTAAGCGCTAAAAACTTTGTACTTATTCACTTATGTGGCTGCCGCCGCAGCCGAGTGATTAAAGGTACTTCCACTCGGTAACTAATAAAAGTGTGAGCACTAAATAAATATTTTTTGTTTACTTATAAGTACATATTATTGAAAAACGGCCTATCTCAGAATTTGGTTGAAGAAGGCCCTTTCCCAGCTGTCTCAGCACATTTTCAATGTGTTTTTGTTTAAGTTGCGATGGGCGTTTTTCAATAAAATTCTGAAATTCAGTCAAATTCTGGCGTAGGTCGACCTTTCACTCAGCTATCGATATCGTCACCGTGAAATGTAAAAAAAAAGGTAGCAAACATCGTCACTGAAATGGACAAAGTCGAGACTAATATATATATTTTTTTTTTCATAAAACAATGTGGGAATTGCAATTCGATGAAATTCATCATATCAATAAAAAGTGAATTTTTTATTAGTTACGACATTTTGCATTTCAGGTGACGATATGTATGTACAGTAAATTTGACTTTTAAAACCTGCCAGGGTGTCGAGTATTTAATTCAACGAAATTTAGTCATAAATGAAGAGCATATGGCATATTTTTTTGGTAACACTTAAATTGCTTAGCGTGCCCCAGAATATAAGGAAAGTTTTTTTTTTTTGTGCGAAATTCGAAATGTTTACCCTCCTACTTTTGGCCCAAATAACGCATGTATATCGACTGCTGAGTGTAAGTTGGAAAACGCCCTATCTCAAAAAATTTTACAAGAACGCCCTATTTCAGAATTTGGTTGAAGAATGCCATATCTCAGAAATCGNTCAGTGACGATGTTTGCTACCTTTTTTTACATTTCACGGTGACGATATCGATGGCTGAGTGAAAGATCGACCTACTCCAGAATTTGACTGAATTTCAGAATTTTATTGAAAAACGCCCTATCTCAGAAATCGGTTCAAAAACGCCCTATCTCACTTCAAATGTATTGAAAATGTGCTGATATAGGGCGTTTTTGAATCGGCAGCTGAGATAGAACATTTTTGAAACGAATTCTGAAATAGGGCGTTCGTCAACCAAATTCTGAAATAGGGCGCTGTTGAAAAATTTTCTGAGATAGGGCATTTTCGAACTGGCTGCCGAGATATAAGTCGTTGTTCCACTCAGCAGTCGATATGTGGATATGTATGCCTGATATATCGATGCCTGAGTGGAAGATCGACCTATATCGGTAGCCAATTCGAAAACGCCCTATCTCAGAAAATTTTTCAACAGCGCCCTATTTCAGAATTAGTTTTTTAAACTAAAATTTTTTTTATTACTTTTCTAGATATGGGTTTTTGCATTTTTAATAAACTTATATTAAAGTCATAGATGGGCAGCAAAAATAAAGGTTTCTGTTAGTGAAATTTATTTTGCATTACTATGTAGTAAAATTTTACTGATTACACAAAAACACAAATGAATTTCAGAAAAACGCAAATGTATTTCAGAAAAGCACAAATGAATTTCAGAAAAACACAACTGTATTCTAAAAATATTTTTCTGAAATACATTTTTGCTTTTCTGAAACACATTTGTGTTCTTCTCAAATACTTTTGGAAAAGGTGTAGTGGTTGTGCATTGACTTTTAATTACCAGTAAATATTTGGAGTAGTCAGTAAAAATTTAACGATAATGAATTTTAAATTTTGACTGCAATTTTTTCAGTGTGTACTAATGCTTTATGATGCACTTAATATATAGTACAGTGAGCCTATGTATGACTAAACCACAACTACCTAAAAAAAATGTAGGTTCGTAACTTAAAACTCAAAGATTGTATGACCCCTTTTAAGAATCCCTCCGCAGAGAATTGAATGTGTTTGAGGTTTGGGTTTTTGCTTCTCCCGTAAAAAAATGAAAATTTCTGTTGGGGCCTTCTACATTTGAGGCCATGAGGGCCAGAGTAGACTAACTGATATTTCAAAAAAAAAAGTTGAGGCTCCCCTTAAAATACGTTACTAGAATCGAAACGGTAATAGCCCGAGGCTTTCTTTTAACTAAAATATGTAGCATCACGTAAGTGTAATGGAACTTTTTAGTAAAAGACCGCTATTATTTTTTTATTGATCCGTCTTTCTCATATTACTAAAAAAAAAATTTTGGTAGATAGGCCCTCTGGCCCTCATGGCCTCATTTCATCAACGATATGGATGTATGTATGTATTTAATATGTTACATATGTGCATGCATATTTATTCATATACGATCAATCGCATTTAAAAAATCTTTAACAATCCCAAATGTCTACATATAACGT
>NW_016164268.1:0-13929 GCF_001687245.7 Rhagoletis zephyria | reverse complement strand
AAAAAAAAAAAAACTTGTCAAAATATGCATATAATTGTTTCCTTCCTCTGCGGTCAAATGATTCTTAAGGCATATTTGTAACACTGGAAACAGTATCTAAAATTTTTTTATCGGTATTATTTGCTTTTTAAAAGCGTTCAACATGTATTTGGAATACAGTCTACTGGTTCACGATCCCAGCGATAACGTCAGCTTTCCCAAAAAAAAAAAAAAACAAGAAACAGGGTCTAAAAATATACTAATCCGTTTCAGAATACATAGTGTAAAAGAAAGTTTACATGACAACAAAGTCGCTCAGATTCCTTTCCGGTTGAACCATATTAGCCGGCATTAGTTGAACAAGCTTATTAAAGAGAAAAGCACGCCGTCTGCGCAATTCTTGCAGTTTACCGTCGTGTGATCGCTTACTGCTACTCCGCCGGCCATGGCGAACAGCCAAATCGGAAACTGCTGACATTGAAGAAGACGTTGCAGTGCTATCACATGATTCCATTGATAAATCGTCTGTAGGATTGGTGACATCAGATTTATTTGAACAGTCTACGATACATTTTCTTTAGGTTACAGTACATTTACTTTCAAAATTGCGTACCTTCATCTGGCGGCTGTTTATCGCCGCTTTCGGCAGATTCAGTAGTCATGTCGGTTGCTAAGTTTTCCACCTGTATGCTGCTGTCCATTTTTAGGGCTTTTCCCAATGGTGGCGTAGCCAATGGGGATCGGCCAGCAGCAGCGCTGCTATCATCCGTACGAAAAAGCAAAGATGCTAGTTTGTGGAACTACAAAAATATTTGGATTTTACCAGCTTATTTAAAAATATGTGAATATGTATATTTTTTACATTGTTCACTTGTTCTGCATTCGAGTGATCAATAACTTCGGCGACATGATTGCGCAAATATTGCATTGCTTTAAGCTGATCGGTGCGTGCCATTTCTTCGTAGTGTAACTTGCGGACCAGGTAACGGCAATGCATTAATATTTCATTCCTTTTAGGTCTAAATCAAATTTGAACTTATTATAATCGTAATTAAAAAAGTTGTGTAAATAATATACTTTTCCAACTCAAGTGTCCAAAAGTCATCCAGACGCATTTGGGGCCGCGCCGACTTGCCAGGATTCCCGCCAAAGAGGTAGTGCAACTACAAATTAAATATACGTACATACATATGACTTTATAAAAGGTTTCGGTTGATGTAATTCTAAAATATTATTCACCTTTGCGACATCGTCGTAAACCAGTTGATGTGCGTAGCGTGGACATGGTTCGAGCTTATCATTCTTAACAGTCGTATTTCCAGTTTCAGCATTATGGCGACAGTTATAAATACGGGACCATGTGTAACTTTTAAGCGAATATACCCAAAATGAATTCGAGGCGTCAATATGTTGGATATCACGACGATCTTTAAGTTTACTCAAACTGGAGAAGATATAAATTTCATCACGATCGCAATCGATTGTAGCCCGCAACGTGTAACCTGGCGACGGTTCATTTTTGGCGTCACCTCCACCGCTGCTGTGGCTACAAACGCTACTGCCACCAGCACCGCCACAGGTGTTATTGTCTTTATTAAGCACTGAAATGGCCTGAGTGTCTACATCATAAGTGATAAAGTCATCGATATCCTCTTTACCCCGCTGACCGCCGTAAATATACAGTTTGCGATTTTTCTATGCGTTAAAATATTACCCATTATTGAAGTTTTATGGTGATAAAGTATAGTATATGCAAGCTCTTACCATATGAAAGACCATACAGTGGGTAATACGGGACTTTATAGAGAGTACATCTGCCTGTGCAGCACTTGGATGGTGACAATCGACGAGTATCTGAGTCCAAGTGTTGGTGGCAATGTGATACGAGAATAGACCCGAATATTCGGGTTCATTCGTTGTGGTGTTTGAAACGCTGCGTGGTGTGAGAATTTTTCCACCAAATACATAAATTGTGCGCTTATCGCTATCAATGCACATTTGATGATCATAGACAAGGTGTGGTCCCCCTACGTGACTAGTATCGTCGCAGATTTGCAACCACGTTCGCGCTCGCGTATCATACAGGAAGAAGTCGCTCTATTATTAGAACACATTAAAGTTTTACTTAGGTTATGTTGTACTGATAGTTAATTTAGCTTACTTTTATATAATCTGTTGTACGAATGGAGTTGTCCAAATAGCGGCCCAGCATAAAAATGTTTTCACTAACAGAATCAAAGACCATTTTATGGCATGAACGTGGAGTGGGTCCATTAAAAAGTTCAGTTTGTTCAAACAGCAATGTCCAGCTATTATTTGTTATATCGAAGACCCACAGATCGCTGAGGTCACGGTACCCGTCCCAACCACCATACAGATACACCAAACGTTTTTTAGTATCCACAACCAATTGATGACCGCCACGATTGCCTTAAAAAATAAAATGATGAATTAAATTTATTTAAAAAGAATTTTACTAAGTATTCGCGTTTTACTGCATGTACCCGGTTGTGTGCTGCTTTCAGTGTGTTGCATACGCCAGGTGTGTATATAATCCTGGCGGTTTAGGTAGGCGTCCATTAGACCCTCATTCACACACTCAGTTATGAATTGTTCAGCCTTTTCAAAATCGCCACTCATGACCAGACACTTGTGCAGCTCGCTTATAAGCGTGTGTTCCAATTGTACTTGTGTTTGTTCTTGAAGAGCCCTAAATGCGGCATCGTAGCCCTGTTGGCGAAAGTGTTTCAAGCACAATTTTACGATCTCTATCTCACGCAGCTGTAAAAAAGAGCGAATTCCGTAAACATTAACAAAAACTCGAAGCGAGTCCCTACTCACCATATTGTAGTTTTTTAAACTCGCACTGGTATACATTGGATCATCTTGGCCATGCAATTCAATATACCAAATGCTAAAGTTGAATGTTGGTCCCCACGACAGTAACGGCACGATTTTCACAAACAAAATAGGAAGCTGTTCTGAACCGTCTTCGGTTTTGCATCGCAAGTTAAACACTTCTGGCACATTATCATTTTTAAGACCGCTAAAATAAGATTGCATATGTTTTAATTTAATAACTAGGTGACTAAGTTTATATTATATTTACCCTTCTAGGAGCAATACCAAGCGTTCCTCATCAAGACCTCCAAAAATTCGAAACTTTTTGATATTGCAAACGTGAGACTTTTCAAACTTTCCAAATTTGATTTTTTTCACAATGGCAGGACGCTTTAGCTTCAGAGTAAGATATTGCGGTGGATTGTTGGTGTGCGCTGACCAACGTGAAGACTGATCACTTGGACAATCTACGAGTATATTTCTAACATATAAAAAGCATAATATGTGTACTTTATTCGAGGCAATGAACTCACAAAAATATTATGTTTACATTATCACCGACAGCGCAGTTAGCAGTGATGCATCGTGTATGTTTATATACATGGAACGCAACATAGCAAAAAAAGTAAAGGAAAAAGGTTTTTTGTTTACCAGCGTTCGCCCCTCGGCAGACAATGGCAAACCTCCGAGTGTATTTCTGCCCTGAAAAACACCTTCTCATAAAAATACAATCACCGTTCGGAGTCGGCGTAAAACTGTATGCCCCTCTTCTTTGTGTGACAACATCAAGGCGCACGCCACATATCGGGGGAGAAGCTCGGGCAAACACTAACAAATGTGTAAGCGCCAAAATATTATTATTATTAAATCGAAAGCTTAATAATATCTAGTAGTAACAATTCCTGCGAGTACGTATGTACATATGTACCATAGGCATAGTACCAAATCTACATACATACATACAATGCAAAACTTATGCTTAATTCTCTAAATTGTTGAACTGCTATTGTTTCATCTTTTGGCTTTTCTGCGCGAAGGAATTTATCAAATTTGTACCGTAAACCATGGCGCAAACAGTAAAAATAAACACACTCAATAAATATCTATTATAGAGTACAATAAAGAAGCGCATAGCGGAACGCCACAATTATGCAAATATGCTCCTCCGTTCCGATATTTCGGTTCCAAACTAAAAATAATTATATTTCTTGCATTTACTTTACTTACTCAGGGAAATAGTTGGTAGAAAAGCTGGAGTAACGGTGGATTTCATAGGATAGTTTCTCGACCTCAGCAAGGGGTGTGACTGACCCAAGTGTAACTTTGGAATCTTTAGATTCTAGCGTTGATAATATATTGCCGCCAATAACATCATTGGCGCTCGATGGTATATTCTCCATTATAAATTATGTATTTCAATATATGTACGTATGTATAATAATTGAGTTCGCTTCACGGTACGTCCGAGCAAAAGGCTGCGAAAAGTCCACTTCAACTAGATGCTTTTCCCGGCAGTTTTCAAGTTCCCTGGCCACTCTCTGAGCCGAGCTTTGCTTTGCGTTGTAGCTGATTTCGATGCTTTAATTTTTAAATTATTAACAAATTATGAACCTATAACGGTTTAATCTTACAAACAAACAATTAATCGTCCAATTTGCAATACAGCGGGTGGTCGGTCGCTTTATTTGACTTTTTGATTTTCTTTTCCCACATTCGTCGAACAAGTGATTTTTATTGTTAGCAATGCCATATCGCATCAAATTAAAAGTGAAGAAATATTTTATGGGCCAAAGAGATCACACAGTATTCTGTGTATCGCGGGAACTTGCACCGACCTATCGTGTATTTGGTCGATCTCACGGTTGCACAGACCGTCTCACATACAGTCTGTGTAAAAACAAATAATTTTGATTTTAGCCGCCAATGCGCAGACCAAATGTGTTCTGTATGGTGAAATTTCGTCTTGATTTGTTTTCAGGGATAAAAATGGAGGAAGATAAACAATTTCTCATAGGGCAGATTTAATTATATCAAAATATAGATTTAACATATCTTTCAGAATTAAAGGATTAAAAAATTGTGAATGAAAATTTTCATCCACGCACGTCTACACTCCATGAAAACTAATCAAGAATGATGAAATTTCGCAATTGGTCTGCGTATCGCCAAAGAAGGTAAATCTATAAGAAGGAACAACTCGTTACTTTGAAAATGGGCCGCGACGATTTTAACCGTATCTGAAACGTTTGCAACAGGAATTCGTCTCCGTTTTGATTCTGTCCGCGGCAGATTTTTAATTTTCGCCGTGAGTGCAGAAAATGCAAGCAAAACAGAGAAAAGCGGCAAATGTGAATTTCGGTGATTATTTTGCGCAAGTGGTTGTGAAAATATATTTTTATTTAGAAAATAAATAAATTAAAGTATATAGTAATCAGTGAATGTGTAAAATACTGAGGTGTTTGTACATATGTGAGGGTCCATATTAATAATAAAAAGTGTTTGAAGTGCAAATTGTTTGTCAACAAGTGCCGTAACTTTTTTGCCATAACTACGTGGTTAGCTCCAGTGGGGGCATCGTATAAGTATGCAATAACGTCGGTAGTATCGATAGTCTTCTACTGCCGATTGTTAACACCATCGATGGTTGCGATAGTCATGCACTACTGATGCTATCGATAGTGTCATCGATAGTTTGCCCTACTAAAATTACCCTAATTTACCCACAGGGTAATATTAAGGCTTTGCAACACTGATGTGTGTATCGAGCGAAAAGCAAATTCTGTAAATTTTACAAAAAGTGGAAAATCTGCATAATTTGACTAATTGAAGCTAAAAATATTTGATAACCATACTATTGGATCGGAAAAGTTGCAAAATTTATTGGAAATATCAACAACAACAGCTGCCTGGGAAATTGTGGAGTAGAAAAAAAATTTAAGAGCAGAGGAAAAGCAGAAAAGTGGACGTGATAAATAGAAAATAGCCAGCAACTCAGGATAAAAAGTTGAATTATTAACCGAATCGGCATTCTATTTGCGTACCGCAGTACCTGTAGCAGTAAAGATGGTAAATTTTTATTTTACTTTAGAATTTAGGATAGGGCTCCTTGAAGGTAGATATACATATGTATATGGGTATATATCTAAGTAAGTTATGTACACCTGTATGTTTTGCAAGATCATATAAGGACTTAAACAGGCTAAAGGTTTACTACATACATTAATTTATATTAGAAATAGTTTTTCAAATACATGTTTCGCAACTTGGTATGGCCATTACACTGCCAGGGTCTCACAAGGCCAGTGGGGCGATAGAAAACCACACCAGCCACCTGCAGAGCGCAAGTACAAACATAAACACACCTACATGTAAATGCATTTATATCTGCATATACATGCATATATGTGTGTATATGGTGCTCTTATTACATTTGCATATTTAAAGGGGAACTTTGGTACACATTATAGGTTATTAGCATATCTTTAACAGTTATTCTATTAAAAAGATTATGAGGTTGTTCGCACTTGCCTAGTTATCACGTTATCTGGTTGTCTGCTTATATTTTTTATTCAGCTTACAACAATAAAACACACTACAGAATATTCTTAGAATATTCGTTTGNGTATGGCCATTACACTGCCAGGGTCTCACAAGGCCAGTGGGGCGATAGAAAACCACACCAGCCACCTGCAGAGCGCAAGTACAAACATAAACACACCTACATGTAAATGCATTTATATCTGCATATACATGCATATATGTGTGTATATGGTGCTCTTATTACATTTACATATTTAAAGGGGAACTTTGGTACAAATTATAGGTTATTAGCATATCTTTAACAGTTATTCCCTTAAAAAGATTATAAGGTTGTTCACACTTGCCTAGTTATCACGTTATCTGGTTGTCTGCTTATATTTTTTATTCAGCTTACAAGAATAAAACACACTACAGAATATTCTTAGAATATTCGTTTGCACGACAGTCGGGTCTACGTAGCCGGAACGACCCAGATTTATATCTGGCCAAGGACGGTCACTCCAGCAACACTCCCCAAAATCTCTTTGGGGAATTTGTATTCTGTTACAATAACAACAGCAACACCACAGAATAATAATTTGTAACCAGATAACCTGATAACCAAGCAAGTGTGAACAACCTATATGTTGAGTAGAAATATTCATTCCATTGTCTACTAGTTATGTACATATATGTTTTACGAATTTGTTTGGGATATTGAAATTCCTTATATATACTATTTTAAATCATTTTTTGTTAATGCATAAGTATTTCCTTTTTAGGGTAATGAAACATCTTTGCCCATGGAGATGTGCTCCAATTGTAAGTAGTTTTTTAATTCATTGAAAAATTACCAATTTTAATCGCAAAGTTTTTGTATTTTTGATAATTTGTATTTGTTTTTTTTAACAATATATAGTTGATGCCGATGAGATAAGACGTTTGGGCAAACGTTTCCGCAAACTCGACTTGGACAATTCGGGAGCATTGAGTGTAGATGAATTCATGTCATTGCCGGAATTGCAGCAGAATCCTTTGGTGCAACGTGTCATCGATATCTTTGACGCGGACGGTAATGGAGAAGTCGACTTTAAAGAGTTCATTCAGGGTGTCTCTCAGTTTAGTGTGAAAGGTGACAAATTGTCAAAGCTACGTTTCGCCTTCCGAATTTACGACATGGATAACGATGGTTACATATCGAATGGTGAACTGTTTCAGGTAAAGCATCAGTAGAAAGCTTCTACATATCGTCACCTGAAATGCAAAGCGCCGTAACTAATAAAAAACTTCACTTTTTTATTCATATGATGCGTTTCATGGAGTTTCAACTCTACATACTATTTTATGTAAAAAAATTATTAGCCACGACTTTTTGCATTTCAGTGACGATATGTATGTATATGTGGGTCATTTCCAAACAAAGTGTACATGGCAGGGAATTTGTATGTAATTTTTTTAAGATTGATAAATTTAACTCTGAAATCGTTTACTGACATGAGATTGTGTGCAGAATACGAAACTGATTTCAGGCCTTCTTCGACCACAATTTCCCATTTGAACACTTTTGGAGAAATAACAATTACANAGGTAAAGCATCAGTAGAAAGCTTCTACATATCGTCACCTGAAATGCAAAAGGCCGTAACTAATAAAAACTTCACTTTTTTATTCATATGATGCATTTCATGGAATTTCAACTCCCCACATTATTTTATGTAAAAAAAATATTAGCCACGACTTTTTGCATTTCAGTGACGATATGTATGTATATGTGGGTCATTTCCAAACAAAGTGTACATGGCAGGGAGTTTTTATGTAATTTTTTTAAGATTGATAAATTTAACTCTGAAATCGTTTACTGACATGAGAATTTGTGCAGAATACGAAACTGATTTCAGGCCTTCTTCGACCACAATTTCCCATTTGAACACTTTTGGAGAAATAACAATTACATTTCGTTTTTTTTTTCTAAGAGTCTTATTTCACGAAAATATAAAAACAAGGAAATCATTAAAACCAAGGTGTATTAAACAAGGTGGTGTTGGGGCGACAGCTGAGTTTTTCGCCGCGGAGGCCATTACGTCAAAATGATGTGTTTGTTGTAATTCATACCAATGACAGTATGGACATCAACGCATAATTTGTTAGTGTAATTTTTTACTTATATACGGCCAACACCACCTTGTTAAATACGCCTTGATTGAGACCCCTTTAAGCAATAAACACACATTAGTAATTTTCTTATATTTAGTGTTTTTTTTTTTGCATAAAATTACTGGGTGACATTCCGGATATATTTAGCCGCACTGACTATGGTTCAGTGATAAATTCACTTAAAAACAAAAAAATTGCTTTTATTAATATATTTCTTATAGTGTTGGGCAGTATCGATACCAAAAGTACTCAGAACTCGATTCTCAAAAGGATGGACAGCACCCGAATTTTAAAAGTATCGATATTGATTACTCCAAAGAACTGAGTACTCACTGTGTTTTCGTTTTCTTATCTTACCGGTAAAAATAAATTTGTTATTCCGTAATTACGGCACCGCGAGAGTGAAACTTCACTACACTCGTCATAAAATTTCAAAGGTTGGCAATGCAACATAAGCAAATATAGAGCACGAGCAACTGTTAGCAAAAACCAAGACCTTGGTTGAAATTTAAAGTTGGGTACACCCTTTTAAAGGTTGCATCGGGTGAGCAAAAATTTATCGATTCGAGAAATTTATGCGCTGAAGAGAAAACGAAAACTCGTATATCGAGACGATAAAGTGGCCGGTAATCTAAAGGATAGACGAGGAAACGGCCCTAAGTATGGAAATGTTACCAACATGTGTATATTTAAAGAAGGTACTCAGTACTCGAAAAATACCCGATCCTTTACAGTATCGATACCAAAGAACTCGATCCCCAAAAGTACTCGATACTTCCCAACACTATTTTCTTATGTCATTCGATCAATAATTTCTTGCGCTTCCTAACTACAATGCACTATTATAACAGAAAGCTACGCTTATGCTCATACAAATTTTCAGCAAAAATAGAATAAAACCATAAAATTTATGGTAGTCATTCACAAAAAGTTACGCATTTTTTCGTTGTTTCTTTGTTTGAACTTTTTTCATGTTGATTATTACCACCATAAAATAATTTAAAAAGGGAAAACAAAAAAATAGCACTTTGTGTGGAAATGACCCATGTACACCTGCGTTCAACTAACTAGAAACACAATTCATAATGATATTGTTTGCAAATTATGTTGATTTTAAAAATTTTCATTTAAAATATAATTCAATCTGTAACAGAAACCACAATACTAATAGTTTCAAAGCTTTGTTTTCATATAAAAAACATTTTTGATCATGTGTTATATGGAAGAAAATGCGCAACACCCTCCAGAAAAAAAAACCTAAAAATCAACGGTAATTTTTAACGACATGAGACTTGCACTTTCTTAGACTACAATTTTGATGAATGAGCAACAGAAGTGCATACCCGAAAATTTTCTAAATATGTATTCTGATTAAAAATTGGGAAATTTTGATGACAATTTTTTGAAATTGGACTAATTTTTTTTTTTTAATTTTTGCAAGCTTTGAAACTTTTTTTATTGCAGTTTCTGTTACAGATTCAATTATATTTTAAATGAAAATTATTAAAAATAAAAAATAAACAATATCATTTTGAATTTCGTTTCTAATTAGTTGAACGCAGGTGTATATATATATATATATATATGTACATATGCATAAGTACATCTCATATTTAAAAGATTTTGCTTAACTTTATAGGTATTAAAAATGATGGTAGGCAACAACCTGAAAGACACGCAATTACAACAGATCGTTGATAAGACTATTTGCTTCGCCGACAAAGATGAGGATGGAAAAATCTCTTTCGATGAATTTTGCTCCGTGGTGGGTAACACAGATATTCACAAAAAAATGGTTGTTGACGTTTAAAGTCGTTTTCTAATAACACTAATAATGCTACAGTCTACAATTAAAATACATATTTTATAAAGATATGGTTCTCTATTCTGCAGTTTTCAAAGGGTTCTGATTTTTGTTAAATCTCGAAATAATTTGAGATGTATATTGTTTTTTTACGCATACAAATATTTTAAAAAGGTTTTGTTGAAATCGTTTCTTGAATTACGTATACATATTGTTTTTAAAGAACTTTGCTATCTTCAGATATTTATTATGTGTGATAAGCTTAATTACATAAAATGTGTCAAAATATTGCAATGAAGGCGTAGAAAAGACACCGCATTACCGAGAGAACTAATTATGTGTATTGAAAAAGTCAACAAATGAAAGTGTTACACATTTCTCCAAAAAAAAAAAAAATCTAACTACATAGTCATTAAATGCAAAATATATTAGAAAATTTTAAAAACTTTTACATCAGCGATTGAGAACCATCAAAACCATCAAACTGCAACAAGTTTATCCAAATGCAATGTTTACTATGTTTTACACATTTTCACAAATTTCTTGAACGTGCAATATATTTATAACTTATTGGCTGCAGGAAATAAAAGGATCGACTTAAAGCCAAGACTTTTTCTAATCTAATACAGCTGTGCTTATATAATGTTACCTAGTTAAATTGTAGTTTGGAATTTGTATTTTAAAAAGTAACTTTTATGTGAGCATTTACATACATATGTATGTTAGATCCCGCCTTAAGATTTTCTTTTTTTTTCAACAAAATTATATTCATATCTCCAAAACTAGAAACTATTTGTAAAACCTCGCACAGCAGAAGAAATTGAAATTACATATTTTTCCTTATTATTTTATATAGAATATGTACTACTTAAAAACTTCTTACATATATGTACATATTATGATTACGATACTTAATTTTTCGCTTAGAAATTAAAAAAAAAGAAATCTGTCAAAATTGTACGGTGTGATGCATTCATATGAACTTGTCTTGGTCTAATGAAAAAAGTTTATTTTCAAACAACCGAAACGAACATTAAGAAAGAGAGTATTGTTAAAAACAAATTATTATTCTTTATTAAAGTACTTTTTTTACAAATAGTTTCATTCGACCACCTTTGTTAACTGTATGTTCCCAGAGTGTGTGTTATTAAAAATCGAAAAATTTGTTATATCTTTATTTGTGTTTGAAAGAAATTTAGGTGTTTTTTGGTTAACTTTCACTTCATATATTCAGATGGGAGTCGAGTAGTAGAGAAATCTATACAATTGTTTAACTGAAGAGGTAACGAGAAATGAAATCCATTAGAAAATAAAGAAGTCTTTAAAAATCTTGTATGTGGTTATTTGTGGAAGCTTATATGAAATGTAATGCCATATTTTTTTCTCAATGCAAATGGAATTAGATAAAAATATAATAAATTGTAGCAAATAAACAAATTTCTATGCTAACAAATACCAGTAAGTGTGAGAATTTCAAAATTTGAATGTTTTGAATATTACACTATTAGTTTACATGTAATTTTATTTACGTACTTATATTCACTTGTTTGTTTTAGAGGAACTTGTTTATCTTAATATTTGAAACAATGTATCTTTGAAGCCAATATATTTACTGAATTTTTAACCTATCTAGGATATTAAGAATAAAAAATCACATTTACTTTGTTTTTATTTAATACTATTTCTGCCTTAACGTCATGAATCTAAAAATCAAACAAAATTTCACACCAATGTTAACTGTAATTAAAAATTTTGAGTGCGAATAACGGTTTTGAAAATTACTAAATAAAAAAACATACTCATATGCATAACAGATAATTAAAATACATATTTTAAAATTATGAATTATGCACATTGTGAATGTACACATGACAAACTTTTTCTAATGTCCGTGGGAGAAGCACTTTACTTATTTAAAAAAAAAACTTAGCTAAGTAAAAAATATTGGATTGAAATATTAGAATTTAAGTACACTAAGCTAGTCATTGCATTAGCTAGTTTGAGGTAGTAAAACCTCTACATGACCCATGGATTTCGATGGCAACTTTTAAAATTTTCACTCTATGACATGGACAACAAAAAATTTGAAGTCCCGCTCGAAAGAGCGCTGTCGTTGGATAACATGCAACAACTTCTATCACTAAGGAAACAACGTTGAAATCTAAGATTTTCCAATTCACTGTATCTTCAATACTCCCCTCCCAAGTACCTTACAGCCTTCTTCTCCTTTCCCTCATTAACTATTTGTCTCGTACTTCGGCACTTTTTACCTAGACCCTCCCTAGCACTTGACAAAATAAATGAATAAAAAATGAATTTTGACATTTTTGCACTATGCAATTTTACAAGTTAACTAAAACTTTATTAATTATAATAAATAGGTAACATAAGTATACATATATGCATGTCAAAGGTATATACATACATACATAGATTGCTGCAAATTCAACAGGCAAATAAAGTAATGACTTTGTATTGTCTTAAAAGAACATTAAATAATAAAGTAAAACAGATATGCTGCATAAATGTTTAATTAAGTACCTACATTGATACGTTTCAAGGAAAATTAATTATTTAATGACGACTTTTATACTACATACAAATAGAATGGGTCTTTGCTGTAGTTTTGGTAAATTGGTAGTTGACACTCCGTTTTAGGGCTTATCGTTGGTAATCTGTAACTGGATTTTATTCAGCAAAAACATTTTGCGAATTTTTATGCTGGTCCAACAAAAACTACAAGCTCGTTGTGAAGGTCCCTAATTTTTAATTCAGCCTGCACCACGAAATGTATATTACTAAGAGCAGTTCCAATCACCACCGGCTTTGAATTTTTATCAAAGGTAAGATATTTATACATAAATACATAAGTGCATTTGGAAGTATTCCCTACAGTCCTGTACAATGTTAATAATGATATAGTATATAGCGGTAAGTTGCTATTTATATTATTAATTTATAAATATATTTATTATTTAGTACTTATAAAACCAACAAAATTCAAGCGAGGATTTTAAACTACTCAGCAAAAAACTGTCTAATACCATGCCCCCGGCGGAGCTTAACCACATAGTTCAAAATTCCAATTTTAAAATTTATTTATAAATTAAAATTTTAAAACTCGATTAACTGCAAAAAAAAATGTTCGGAAATGCATCACCAAAATTTTTTTAATTCCAAATATGAACGTTCGGAAATGCATCATGAAACTTTTTTTTTTCGAATAACGAAAAATTATGATCATCATGTGCACCCTGTGCAACAAATTCTTGTCTGTTTTTGTGAATTTATTATTACAGTGTAATCAATCAGCTGATTTGCCTGTTGTCAAAAAAAAATTTTCGAAGTGTAAACAGCTGAATTTTAATTTATCGATCCTAGGGGTGTCAGTGGCAAAAATACATCGATGTTTTTCTTTGATTCGTTGCATCGAAATGTACATCGATATTTTTCGATGCATGGAAGGGCATACATCAATGCATCGATTTGCATATGATTATTGTGATATTGGGCCCGTTCAGAAGGCGCAACAGCTCAGTAACTGTTGCGATTGCACCTACTGAACGCGTTGTTGTGTACTTCTAATTAACTGAACAGTTGCGTGTTAGATGATCGTAATATTTTTCTGATCAG
>NW_016164267.1:25959-32423 GCF_001687245.7 Rhagoletis zephyria | reverse complement strand
CAGTTTTTCAGAACACAATTTGTGTTTAAAGGAAAGATGAATTTTAAAACTCATATGAGAAAACGGCCCTTATACCATGTTTCCACGCTTCGTAATTCGCTCTCCAAGTAATTTGTGAATTACCCTGTTTCCACTACACAAATTAGTAATTCGTTTGGCAGCTCCACTTCCTGTTCTTGTTCTCCGCTATTTATTATTATGTTTGGAGCAAAAATTTAAGTTATTATCAAAGATTTTAATTTATATACAGAATATTTTCCTTATTAATTTTCCAGCAAATAGAAAAAGTGCCAGCAAATGGGACCAGGCCGGAAAAAACTTCGATATATTTTAGATAAATTTTAGAGAAGGCAGCGATTCGTTCGTCATTCGCATGGTAGTTCGATCTGAATTACCAACAAATGTTTGAAGGAAGTTAAATTTTAAAACTTACTTGAGAAAATGGCCCTAAGTAATTGAAAAATGTAATCGAAAAATTTTCGAACGTACCTACTTTGTATGGAAGAAAATCGCTGACACAGTTAGCAAAATAAATCGTCAGAGATCAGCGGGGCTTTTACCACTTCGAAACTTGTACGTTACTATATTAAATAAATTTATTGCGATACAAAACTGCATACGAAATTTTTATTAAAAATTGAAATTTTAGTTAAATTTTGCAAAACTTTTAAAAATTTTGCACAGTCTTAAATTTGAATTTATATGGTTTTCGTTAGATTTTATAAAAAATTAGTAGCCATTAAACCAACAAAACAATAAGAATAATTTTTCCTACCCTACATACATACATACTTATTTATATAATTCATAACAACGTAAAAGCCAAAGTGAAACAATACAATAACACCACAATAAGAATGCCAAAAAGTGAAGTCAAGCAACTGAAATCGCATTCTTTTATTGCACTATGGTCCGGTAAAGCTTTTTAAATGAAGTAAAGAGCTTTATTCTAGTGTTAAGATTGAAATGCGCTTTAATGTCTTAGCAATAGTGAACTCCCAGTAAAATGCAATGCAAAGACACAAATAAATTCGTGCAAATTGTGTTTTCTTTTGTTTGTTTTGCCTTAAACCTTATTTTTTGCTAACTAGCTAATATTGGAAATTAATGACTTCCAAGGTGTATCTACAACTGAAACCACTTTTGAAAATTAATTTCAACTTGCAAGTACTCCACTAACACTTTAAATTTTGGTGAAAGTGCAGCCAAACCAATCGAGTTGTGCCGTGACTTCACTGCATAATGTGACTAATTTCACAATTAATTTTCTTCTAATTCTTGAATCTGGCAGACTTTTCGGAATTACTTACATTGCCACGCTGACAGTACTTTTACACTTGAACCACAATACATTATCAGTTTGGTGCAAAGAACAATCAGTATATACATATGTATGTATGTACATGTTTGTAAAAATTTGTATTTTCTTCAAAAGTTGTTGCATTTTTATTATCGCTTTACTATCTTTTACAATTTTTGGTTGATTTAAATTTTAATTATCCCATTGCATTGCTTGCTATAATACTGTTGGTAAATAAATATCACTCAAAATACAATATTTTAGATGGTAAATGTGTATGCATTAATGCATTTTTTTTTTGTCTCTTTAAGAAAAAATTAAAGTTTCAAAAAATCAATATTTTAACGGTTCTTTTGCGCTATTAATTACAGGGAATTTCATTTGCACTGTGCTCGAAAATCATTTAACCTTTGTGGCTTTGTAAGCACAAAATGTGGCCAGCACACCTAGCCCCGCATTGAGGGCACGCACCGGTTTACTAGCACCCGACAAGGCGCGCATACCCAAAGGCAGTCCTTTGCCACAATGCGTGCGAAAGCCATTGAAGAGGTACATATTATTAGTATTGGCATTCAAGATGGCAAACTCCTTCTTCGCTCCCTTGGACACCAAGCGGAAAGTGATGCGCTTAGCTTTGAGCGGCGTCACGCGGTAGTTGAATGTATGGAATTTGCATTTCTGCGAACTATCACCGCCCTTGGGTTGACAACATGGTGTTGGTGCTTTGTAGTAGCCAGCCTTCTTGCCACATGCGCTGTCCGACTTACCGCCACCTTTGCCGCCCTTACTTTTACCATCTTTGCTGGCCGGTGGTTTCATCCTGTAAGTAGTGAGAGTCGCTTCAATTACACGACAGGTGCATTTAAATATGTATGCATGTACATATGTATGTACCAACAGCATGAATGCCTACGAGTCAAATTAAACATAAACAAAGCTGAAAAAATAAACTACACTTACTTGTGCAAATGCAGTCAGTCATAGCTCAGTTATGCATACATATGTACTTGGCGTAGCATGAGAGTTGCCACATCTGTCTGTATCTGTTAAATGAGTTTTGCGTGTAAGCGATTACCCAATGCATAGCACACTTCACATGTAGAAGTCTGATGGGTTTTGATTTTTACATAAAAATGGTAAATAGCAGTGCAAAGTATGCATAACTGGCCTATTTATTAAGCTATGACTGACTATTTAAAAGCGTGCGTGTGTGCCAGTGTTTGATGTTTGATGGTAGGATGGATGCTTGAGTGCGTGTATTTAGTCGCATTCTGCATGCCAATTCGCTTTGCGATTTTCTGCATGGCTGATTGCCGCTTAACCGTTGGTGACTTACATAATGGTTGAGGGCTTACATAATGGTTGGTGGCATGTTTGCGCCTAATTGCAGCTCTGACAACTAAGACGTTTCACTTACTCAAAAAATGTCTGCAATGCTTATACCTCGAAAGTAATTTCTTTATCGCTTCAGTGTCCGCCTTCCGTCGGCAAATGGTAGTAATTCGCGTAAGAAATGCCATAATTTACTAATCTCACAGATGCGCAGTTTGCTACGAGTCTAGATCTAAAAAGCATCCATATGTCAATAGTAGTAGCTATGTTTTTTTTATGTAATTGTACCAGGTAGTAAATTTAACTGTCTCCTTCCTTTCGCAGAACAGATTTATATTTGTGTTATACTCATGCTAGGCCAATCAGTATCATCCATTGATTATTCTTCGCTAAGTCTGGTCAAATATACTCATAATTGTCGCCTAAGCAAGCGGGCATCATTGTTGTATCACAGACATTTCGTACCAGTTTGACGGCGATCTCGACTTGGGTGGATTATTACTTAGTCTTAAGTAGTCATGGTAGAGATAGCAGCCCAGTAGGAAAAGTAGTAATGCGTTATAAATAATGTAATGTATTTCTTATGAATTCTAGATTCGATTACTGTTTTATATGTAATCAAAAAGTCGCAAAAAATGCGTATTTAAACACATTCATTTCTCGTTTCTAAGTTATACAAAATTGAATGCCCCACTTTTCTTAGGACATCGCCATGGGGAAAAAAAGCATTTTCGAATGTGAAAAGGGTTGTTTTACTGATTATTTTTTCGATTACNGCCACCTTTATTTCATACACTTTGAAATATTTCTGCTTCAAGATTGTATGAACGAAATGTGTGAAGTATATGAACTAAAGGTGGGTAGGGTGGTAAATGTACGCATTTACATAAGGGTGCATCACCCTTGCGGTATCCCTACCAGAATTATAAAATTTATTATTCATATTAATATTTACGTGAGCTAGACCGATTTCAAAATAATTGCAAAAATCTTATCTAGGTGATTATTTAAAAAAAAGTTTTAAAAACTATTTTCATTCAAAAAAAAAATTCAAATTCAAATCGGTTTAGCTCACGTAAATCTGAATATTTTCCCGAAATATTTTGGCACAAGCCTTAAAATAAAATCGATTTTATATTTCTAATGGAAAATCGGTACCCTTTTTTTAGAGTGATGCACCCTAATATGCATACATACATATATACATACATTCGGCGTAGCATTTTCGCTTTGCTATTTTGTCAGCAACGTCACATGCGGTTGATTCACATAATTGCTTAAATTTTTTGCATCTCTGTTTTTTTCTTAATTGCCTAAGCGTGTATTTAAACACAAATTTATGGAATTATATCATCGAATTTTGTGATAAGCACATCATAACGCATGTACCTAAATAATTTTATAATGCAATTTGCAGCAACGAATTAATGTTTCTTTGTGCTTTTGCTTCGTTGCAGCATCTTCTATATACGACAACCCCGCCGAATGGCATCTCGACTATCCGGATTGCGGTGGGAAAAAGCAGTCACCGATTCTTATCAACACGAATAAGGTGGGTATCCTTCCTGTATCATTAAAAAAAAAAAACCGTAGCCAACGCGACAATGTTAAACTTTTAAAAATAATGCACCGAATTCAAAGTATATTGTTATTACAGCTGAAAATTTTATAGTCTGGACACACTATCGTATATTAAGATACATTTTTAATTGATTAGCAAATGGGGCTAAACTTTTGCTATATTCCCACTGCACTAAAATGTGAGTTTTCGTGAAATCTTTCAAAATCCAGGAGAATTTCCCATATATTTTCGTGATTTCAATTTATTGGATTTCAATCAGATTTCAACGAAATCTTATCGACATCTCGCACAATTAAAAAAAAATATTTAATTTAGGCGCCCCTATTGAGGAAAGTTCCTAAAAGAATGCCACAATTTTTGTTATGAAATCAAGTAAACCCTTATATCTACGTGCTACCTTTATGCCAACGATAGAATGATTTATCATACATCAAATTTATAAATTTTCCTAAAACTACGCAACCAGTTTTGTGTCCCGCCACGCGAATCCCTCCCAATAAAAAATTACAACAAGCCTCGGATGATACTCAGTTCTTTTCATAACGACCACGGCAAACGTTTAAAGGACCGCGATTTGAGGGCATGCACCTTGAATGTCGGGACCCTCAATGGGGAAGCTGCCTCTGCCCGGCTGGTTGATGTCCTCGCGAACACTTACATTTGTGGACGGAAGAGAAGGACGAGGCGTCCAAGGATCTCAGACGAAATGTCCGATAACGAACTGAGGCTGTTCGATTTTGCCGTGCCCTAAACATGGTAGTATGCAGTGCTAGGTTCCAGCATAAAAAGATTTACCAAGCTAAAAACATGGCTGTCACCAAATCGAAAAACAAGAAACAAAAATCGGGCATGTTATGATAGACGGAAGGCATTGAAAACGTAAACTAATTCTGTTTACTTGGTCTTCTAATAATATTATTGTTTTTAGAAAAAGTGTGCATAAATTCTATTTGTTTCTGTAAAGGAATAAAGTGGTTTCTATTAAAAAGACCTTAGCTTTTCTTTTTTTTTGTCTTTGGCATATTTGAGTTTTTTCTCTTATTATGTGATTATAACCTATTTCACAAAGTTTAAATAATAAAAATTAAGTTTATGGAAATCGTAGTGTTAATAATGTTTAAATATTTCGGATAAGATTCAGAAGCGGTTTATAGAATCGCAGGACCTACTCCCCAAACTAGGCTGGAAAAATTGAGAGCCGTTTTTTCAGTATGCGAATTGTAGATATTATGACTCGTTTTGCCCTTTTTTCAATTTTTAGTTGCTTTTAGTGCCCATTTCGTTATTTTATTTTGCCTTTTTTATAAGTTTCAAGGCCATAAAAAACCGTTCCCTGTTAGTGACCCCTACATTTTTAGTGACAAGTGGAAATGCGGCATAAAGTTTGCTTGTAAATTCGATTGCCGAATTTCTACTAGGCATTGAAATGATAAAATCTTTGAGACATTTGAAAAGTTGTATAAGGAAATAAATTTAATGACTACTATTTTCAAAATAATGACACGAATATTTTTGAGTCCCGATTTTTTCATCCAAATTTCTGTCGTTTAATGGCTGTTTGCAGCTCTCAACAAAAAAAAACGAAAAATTCCTATGAAATGACGCACAAGAAATGGAAAATAAATTTTCTTCTATCAAAATTTCTTAAATCAGTTTGCAGCTCTCACGAAAAAAATGCTAGAACTCATATCGCTAGCTTAGAGTGAAAAGTTGCTAACTTCGCTTTTAATGAAAAATCATATTTTGGGACAGCTGGCTAGATGAATTAAAAAAGGGTAAAGGTCCTTATTTGATGTTTCCTCGTTTATATCCAATGAAACAAAGGATGCTAAGTCCAAAAAAATATCCGAAAATTCGATAAGCCAAAATAGTTCGAAATCTTTCTTTTAGTAAAGATCGAATCCGTCTGATTCGTATTTTGTATTCAAAGTTTTGCGAAATACTTGAAGAAAATTGCTATAGGAAGTTAGCAACTTTGCGTTCTAAACTAGCGATATTTATTTCTCCAAGGAAAAGCAAAGTACTTTTTCAACCAACAGAGATAATGAAAAATATTTCTTGTGATTTTTCTTGAGAGCTACATACAGACCTTTAATGCCGACTTTTTAAAAATTTGCATTTTGAGTTAAGGCCTTTCTACATTTCATAACTGTACTTGAAACATTTTACAGACGATACCGATTGAGATTCCGCCTATTACATTTGGAGCCTACGGTGTTTCCCTTTCCGATTATGTTGTCTTGGAGAACA